>NW_020172779.1:12764776-12790266 GCF_003031525.2 Neophocaena asiaeorientalis asiaeorientalis
TTTTTTTTTTTTTTTTGCCAGAACAGTAAATTAAAGCTTAGAAAAGTTAATCAGTTTGTTCCAATTCACCATATGGAAAATGCCAGAACTGAGATTTAAGTTCAAGTCCCTCGACCCCAAATCCATTGCCCTGAACCATCCTATGTGGCATCTCAATTAATCAGGAAATAAGTTCACAGGTGTTTCAATGCATTTTTCCATATTTTTTAATATCACTAGAGAGACTGGAGAACTAGATTTTCCCCTTGTCTTTGCTACTAACTAGATATGCAACCACTGCCCTTTTCTGGGTACCAGTTCTCCCATTTCTAAAACAAAGCAGTGAGTCTACACAATTTCTAAAGCCCTTTTCAGCTCTAACATTTTATGATGATTCTTTCCCCCAAAGAACTCTGCTGGCAATCCAGAGCAAATACGTAGCACATATGTACGAAAGTTACTCCGTTTATATTAAATTCCACATTCCTGCAGGGATATGTAATGTCTGTTGCCCTTCAGTCGACTCCATACTCCAATGTTTGTTTACAATCATCGGAGCATGAACAGCTATTTTTAAACCTGGCTTTTCATGTAAGAAGGTTAAAACTCAAACTGAATTTGATTTGTTGGAGAACTCAAATCCTCAGGATTATGGCAGGAAAAGAGAGACATTTAAGTCACTTTAATTATCCTTTGACTCTCCTCTCCCCACTCCTACCCCCATAATTTCACTAACAAAGATGCCATTGGCTAAGCTGACTGTATCCAAGGCAGAAAACCCTTTACACTGGCGACTGATGACCAAAGGTCTTGGGGTTGTTTACTTTATATTTTTGTTCGAAACAACAGGAAGTAGGCAGCTGGCTTGGGATCCAGCAAATCCGGGGATTTGCACAGCTGGCTAAAGCAAGACTTCTAGTAGTCTTATTCAACTGTGTTTTTATCTGTCATGCTCTCCTTTTAAGAATACAGGCTTTGAAGTCGGACAGATGCCAGTCCACGACTTACAGGCAGAGTGAGCTGGCAGAGAGTCTTGTACATATTAGGAATATAACAAATACGCCTTCCTGCTCCTTTCTGTTACTAACATAGGGTTTGTTCTGCTTTGTTTTCAACTTGGGGCCCATCTGTGGACCCCAATCCAGAACATAAGGTTGCTGACAACTGGGATTGTTTGCTTCTCTCTCTTGGTTGTCTCCCTGTCACTGGAGCCTGGAAGAGTAGCGCCAATACTCATGGCAGTTTCAATAAATATCAGATGACTTACTGAGGGTTTACATTCCTGGAGCACTTTATAGAAGGATTAGAGAAGTTGGTTACAGAGCTGTTGCATAAGACGGCGAGCCACCGCTAATGAGCATAGGGATTCTTTCGGGGGTCAAAAATGTTCTAAACCTGATTGCAGTGACGGTGGCACCATCTCTGTGCATGTACTAAAAATCATTGAGCTGTACACATTAAATATGTGGATTACATGGTGTGTGAATTATATCACTATAAGACAATTTTAAGAGACTTTTTTAACTCCTCCAAACTGTACATGGTCATGAACTGCCATATTTAGACTGGAAATTGACACCATTGATCTGAATAACCTGTGGAGCAGCTGGTACCCAAATGAACTGGAAGAAAAAAGCCAGGAACCAGGAGAAGGAATGCACGATCCATTCAGGAAAGAGATACCCCCCAGTTCCAACCTAATGAAGACACGCTCTTTCCCTCCCTGTACATAGACTCTTCTCAGGACAAGCCTGATAAAGATAACGAATATAAGTGGAAGAGCCAGGAGTCCAAATCCACGTCTTTTCCTTACAGATTGACTCATTCCAAACTGTACCATGACAAGCTGTCCGATGAAAAACTCTTGAGCTCCAACATAGCTTCCAAACTCATGAGTTTTCCGTATTGCCAGAAACTCCTGAGTCCTGATTATCTGATCAACTCTTTCACATCAGAAATCACATCCTTTGCATAAGACACACACACACTGCAGGCATATTTTTAAATGATTCATTCATATGTCCAACAAATATTTGCTCTTTAGTATTCACCAGACATCAGGCTCAGTGCTAGAGACCAAAAGATAAAACCTAGGAATGAGTTAACACTTACGGAGCCTGCCATGTGCTTCCTAAGGGCTGGACCTGGTTAATTATCCTAACAACCATCTAAGGCAAAGACAAATATCATCATCACCTCCATCTGACAGATGAGAAAATAGGCACAGAAAGGTCGAGTAACTTACTTACTTTCACACCACCAGAAGTGAAAGACCTGACATTACACAGAGGCAGGTTGACTCCAAAGCCCGTGTTGTGAACCTGTACTCTTACTGCTTCCCACATGGAAGTCAGGACATGTTCCAGCCAGGGAGCAAACACTTAATTACCATACAACAATGATGAGTGTCCTACTGAGGGATGAACAAGGTGCAGCTAGAGGGAACACAGTGCTCACATATTAACTAGATCTCAGAATTTTAGAGCTGAAAACAGCAGAGATAATTTTCTCCAACTCTCTTGTCTTTCAGACGAGGAAAATGCTACCTGGAGAGAGGCAACGACTTGCTCAGTGCCTCACAGCTTAGTCATCATTGAACTTAATCCCACATCTCTTAAGTCCCCACACAATACACTTTCATTCAATGATTCAGAAACATTTGTGCCAGGCACTGTGCTCTTTTTGCTACACCCTACTGCACATACCAATTATAATGCTGAGAAATTATTTTAAGAAACGTAAAAAACAGACATCATGCCATATTTAGCTGTGCAAGGATCATATCGTCCAAAGACGACTTTGCAAATTCATCAAGTCACTCTTATGAGTCATGGGAGTGGGGAAAAGAGTGACAAAAAAGGAGGAGAGAATGAACTCTTGCTTACTTTTACTATGTACTGGGCTGATTTACCCCCACTATTTCAAGCAGTCTTCCAAATAATCCTACTGAATATAATCCTTGGCCATTTTTTTAAATGATGACACAGGCTCAAAAAATTTTAAATAACTTTGCACAAATTTACAAGTCTAATAACTAGAAAAAATCTAGATTTGAGCCCTGCTTTTACTGACTTTAAGGTCCAAATTCTTTTCACATCCATGCTGATTTCCAAGCTCAATAATTAGAGAAGTCTCTGGATAGTGTGAACTCTCTGCTTCTGAAGCATCAATCATTAGATAAATTACGGTTAGGTTCAGAGTTCCATAAAGGCAGTAGGGTGGATAAAATGACCTTTCTTCCTCCCAGCCCTACCTGTCCACAAGTATAAAAAGTCATCTTCAAACTCTCCATTTTACTTCTCCTTTTTTTTTTTTTTCTTAAACATGCAGCCTTAAAATGTCTTCTTTAGCACAGCCAGCTGCCACGGAGATTTGAAAGCAGATGACCTGGCCAAGAGATCTTATCAAGTGATTTTTAATGAAGATTTCTTTCCTGAATGCCAAGTACAGGAGGTGAGTCAAAATGGGCATTTCCACATGTTAAAGAAAGCCACAGATAGCCTAAGGCACTTAGATTTCTCAATCAGGCTTCCTTTGTCCATGCCAAAGGTCACCCTGAGCAGACACCCAATGACAGACATTACTTTGCAGTGGCTCAAACCTCTCTGCAGACACATGTTCCTTTCCCCCTTTCTAACGTGTTTTCCTAAGTCAGTGCTCAGTATATTTCCCCTTACATCATATACAAAGATGACAAATTTATATTCTCTTCATAATTTTTGAACAATAATATTTTGATTAAAATTTGCAGTGGACTATCTATGTTGGTTTATTTCTGCTCAGTGGTTCCCTAGCTTGTCTGCACATTGGAAATACCAGAGAGCTTCAGAAAGTATCACTGCCTGGGTCTCACCCCCATAGACTGTGATTGAAACAGTCTGGGAGCAGCCTGGGCTTTAGAAAGTTTTACAGATCCCCAGGTGATTCTAATGTGCAGAAAAGTTCAGGAACTCCATTAAATATTGGTCTCATCATTAATTAATTAAGCAACTCTAGGGGGAGGGTAATTTAGCTTTCTCTTCCCAAGCTAGACTTAGTTCTTTCCTAGCTCCCCAAAGCTGAAGGCAGGAAAGGAAGGAGTAATAAACCATTACTGAGCCGGCCACTCTTTGGTATCAAGCGCAGCTGATGGATCGATCTTTGGGGACTGCACTGGGAGAGGCTATATGGACAATTGCACCCTAGAAGAGCGACCAGTTAGAGAAAGAATTTATCCTCCAGCCTTGTGATCCACAGAACCTCCAGTTCCAAAAGGAACTCAGAGGCGGGAGACACGATGAGTACTGGTGGGGAATCGGGTGGGGTGCTGTTAAGTTATGCCACGTGGAGCTCGTAGGAGTCCACACAGAACTGGTTGCCACAACTGTGTCTTGGTTAAAATCAGTGCCCAAACATCCTGAAACAGGCAATGTTGAGAGGATCTCAAGGGGTTCATTTAGAGGGATCTGGCTAATCTAACCAGTGAATGCCAGAGCCATCCCTAGGTGAGCAACTGTAGTCATGTGGGATGACTGTTAAAATCACAGCACTCAGGGGCTGCTATTCTTTTGGGCTTCCTGTCTCGGACCTAAGACAGTGCTGGCCACTCATGGCTGGTTAGTTATTCTCTTTTCTCTCTTCTACTTATTCTGTCTGGCAAGGTGAGTATTTGAACCCAGGGATTTTCTTGGAGCCTGACCTTTTGGCCTCTCTCCAGACACAAATGAATATACTAGTCCTCACATTTGAATTTGGTGTTTGAGTGATGGTACACAGGTGACAGCAGAAGAAATTCCACTTGGGCTTCAATTCTAAGTCATCTACTTCATTCCAGTTTTGGCCAGAGGAACCTCTACTGGGCAACTGAGCGCTTATTCAGCTACATTCAATAATATTTCAACTTATATGTGTTCTTTATGTAAAATCCTGTGGGTAAAATGATGATTGGTTGGCATGATTTGGAAATAGTTTGGTCATTGACCATAATAGGACTGAAATCTCACCCTTAAACTGTACTGCAAACATGTGATAGCATCTACTATGTTTCCAAGAACTGCGCTGAATGCCAATAATTTAATAAGAACCAGGCAGAGTTCTTGCCTTTAATGAAATTAGAAAGTAACGGAGAAGACAGACATGTAAATAGATAATCAAAATACAGAGTGTGCTTGTTCTGTTCAAAAGAAGTTTGAGGTTTTATGAAAGTGCAGAAAGGATTTCAGTGATTTCAGTTTTCCTGGGAGAGTCAGAGATGGTATCAGAGATCCAACACTTGAACTGAGTCATGAAAGGTGAGTTCTAATAAGAGCTACATTTGTGGAACATTCTAGAAAATGCAAAGTACTTCCAGAACCATCCTCATAGAATATAAGCTTCATAAAAGCAAGGATTTGTCCATCTTATTCACCACTGTATTTATCCTGAGAACACTGAATCCATTATTAATTTTGATTCTCTTATCCTCCCATGCTTTTGGGAGAAGGTAAAAGGGACATATTCCCGAGGGAGAAGATAAATGCACAGAGACAGCAAATTCACAGTCCATGACCTCACGGAGTTCTAACCTATAGACTAACCTATTCCAAGAAAAGAGTCTCTGTAAACTCTGCCAATGGCTATGTTGGATACATTAGGAGGAAAAGGCAACAGTCTGCCCTACATAATACCTCACAGCGCTGCATTTAGTACCTTAGTAAATTCACCATAGCTCGGAGTCTGGTCAACTTTGTAGGTTTATTTTTTTCAAACAGGCTCCATCACTCAGGGCCCTGCATTAGCCTAGTCTGTGAGACTGCTAGAATGATAACTGATTAGTTTGTCATGAGAAATTACCATTTGGGAACTATAATATTCACCTTTTCATGATCAGCCTGTCCTAACTTTCAAATTTAGTAACTTACATTACAAATAATTGTCATGATGGCCAAAACACTCACGCGCCCATCATAAGACTATTTTCTTCCTGTATAGCAGCAGAAAGCATCAGCAGCAGATAGCTTAGTAAGTACGGAATCAAATGTAAAAGAGCTGGGGTATGGAGTGATTAACAGAACTCAGATAGCCTGATACATTCCCCTCTCCACTGGGACAGGTACACAGTGGAACCAGGCTACACAACATTATCTGTCACTTTACCAATGGCCTCATATAATAAACCAGAATAATCAAAGATCATGAGCTAAAGCACCCTCTCCTGGACAGTAATTCTCTTTGTTTCCAACTGCCATCCATATAAGTTCCAATCAACACTTGCAAGGCTGGAGGTCATTATATTCCTTCAAGGTGACCATGACAGCATTCTTTGATAGCCTACTGTGGACTAAACACCTACATTATCTCATTTAATCTTCACAATTATGTGAAAAGAGAAAAACTAGGAGTAAATTAGGTCTTAAGAGAGCTTAAATAACTTCCTCCAGTGACTATACAAAGTGAGGATTCTCTCTGGGTCATTTGAAGTCCATTTAAGACTTCCATTGGAAGTTCACTTCTAACACCATCCACTTGGGGATGCTTAACACGCATGCTTAACCAGAACACTGAAAACCCTCAGAAAGCTCTGACTGAATGGGTCACACCGCACATGCTGCAAGAGTTCTGAGGAGGATGACGTCGTTACGGGCCAAAGTGGCCAGAAGATTGGGAGAGAGGTGGTTTTGAGTTGGGAATCATTTCTTGTCTTCAAGTGCTCGAACATAAAAGGTAAATAAACACAGGGTATACAAGCCACACTCCCCTCTTCCCACAACCATAACAGAACTGTTTTGCAGGAGTCCCAGATATAACCTCAGGATCTTTCAAAATACTGCAATCCACAGCATAACACAGCCATTAGCAGTAAGTCACATTTGGCTTAAAAGATAGAATCTATATTCATCAACTGAATCTACAAGGCATTAAAGGGGTGCAATGATTTAGTCCCTCCGATGGAAAAAAGTGACAAGTTAAATGAAATCAGGTAAATCTATTTGATGAAATTCATAAGAACTCAATTTAGGCATTAAACTGTGTGTGTGTGTGTGTGTGTGTGTGTGTGTGTGTGTGTGGACTATCCAGAGGTAGTCAAGTAATCACAAAATCATTATGTAATGATCTTTTATTTTTTTTTAATATTTTATTTTTTGGCTGTGCCACACGGCATGTGGGATCTTAATTCCCCGACCAGGGATCGAACATGCACCCCCTCCATTGGAAGCATGGAGTCTTAACCACTGGACCACCAGGGAAGTCCCACATTATGTGATGATCTTTGAACGGCAGGAGAGGGGATAATTTCAGACTCACCACTTCTACAGCTGATGCTCCACGGCTGAATGAAGCTGATATTATTCCCTCAAGAGGACCAACAGTTTTGGATCAACAGTACTGTTAGGAATCAGATCTGCCAAAACCCTACTTGGGGTTCTTTAAAAAAAGGTTTATGCCTGATTCAGCCTCCAGAAGAACAAGTAGTTCCTGAGCAAAATTTAAAGGAGACATTCTTGCTAAATCACGTCTCTACCAAACCAGCCATCCCGAAAGAAGAAAGGAAGTCCGACAGAGGAACTAAGCCAGCTCATTTGACCCAGTGACTTCCTCAACTCTGAATCCAGAGAGGAAGAAGTAAGGTCTCGGCCTCATTTAGTCCTTCTGTTTGGGGGCATGAGAAACCCAGTAGAGTCATGCCGCCATTTGCTCATTCATGCAATATCCAACAAAGATGCATGACTTTATCTACACATATTCATTTACACATTTGGCAATTTAGTAATTCATTAGTAAGCATGTACCAAGGGCCTACACCTTTCTAGACATTCTGCTAGTAACTGGGGACATGGAGAGAGAGGAAACAAATCCCTACCTTCGAGGAGCTCACTGTGCTGTTGGGCGGATGATGACTGAAAGAATGAATGACAACTGAACAGACAACTGCGATATGCTGTGAAAAGCCTGGTGATAGAATTATGCAAAATGCACAGCAGGGGCCACAACTGAAAGAACCCCCAGCGCTACGACTTGTCAAAGTCACCTTCCACGTGCAGGACGTTTTTCAAGGAATCCAAGTTGCTCCAAACCACGTAAAAATTTATTTCCAGACTCTGGGATCTGAGTAGAAATCCCATGTCCTCCGGTTTTACGTGGATTCCAGTTTCTACATCACATCTCCCCACAGTGAAGTCAGTTTGATGCTACTTCCCCCACCGCTGCTAGCTCTCTCTGCCCCAATATCATTGGACAAGATTGACTTGGGAAAGAGTAAATTAAAGGCTCAAATTAAAGGAAGAGGTGAGGTTTACATTATTTATATGTGTTATGACTATGTATCCAGAAAACCCAAAAGAATCAATTGAATAACTATTAGAGTTAGTAGGAGAATACAGTAATATCACTGAAAAGCTTCCTATATATTCAGTACAAACAACCAATTAGAAAGCGTAATGTAAGAGAATCTCATTTATAACATAGTAATAATAAATTAACAATAAATGTCAAGATTTATATTACAAAACTTTTGATGGGACCAAAGATTTAAAGTGGTGCCTGCCAGACACTCTTGAGGAGAGAAACAAGCTTCTAAGAATTATAAGGACATTGTCCCATAGAACCCAAGGACGAAAGGACCTGTCTCAAAGAGATGTGTGGGTGTTGTCTTTGTCTAAAAAAATAAAATAACATAATGGAATTGTTCCAGCTAGGACTAAACATGACAGAGACAGTTCAAAATGAAAAAGGCTTCTGGAACCTTCTATGGGAGCAAAGCAGGCTAAGAAAACACAGCACCTTTCTTATGGAAAAGGGAGGATGATTTGTTATACAACAATAAACATCCAAAATGGTGTGCAGATAAATATTCTTTAAGGATGTTAACTGTAATCTTGTTAGTGACAATAAGAGACTAAAAACAGCCCACTTTTTCATTAATAAGGCAATGATTAAATAAACTGCAATATATAGATACAGTGGAAATCCTATGTGGCTTTATACAATAATCTTTTTGATCTGTCCTAATTTGGAAAGATCCCTATGATTATATAAGTAGGATTTTTTATTTTATTTTCAAATTTGTACCTGTTGCAGGTTGGTGCTCTGGGAAGGGGGCTCTATGATGATACAGACGTTGTCTCTTTGTTTCACTGCTACATCCCCCAGCCTTCAGGACAATGCCTGAGACATTGTTGATGTGTAGAAAGTATATCTTCAGTGAATGAATTCATTGCAAATGTTTAATAATCGGTTGGCATATAGTAAGTTCCTAATAAATATTAGTCAGTATTGCTGTTTTTCCAAAGAAAGTTAGCCATATAAAACTGACAAAAGAGATATTACTACATGAGCTGGCACAACCAGCCAGAGAGAGTTGCTTTCAAATCCTGCTGCTGAAATGTTTCAGGGCATGGGTTCAGGGAACTTCCTTACTCAAGAAGCCCTTTCCTGGAATATAGCTCTATTAAAAGACAACCTAGTCAGCACCACAGCTGACACCCCATTTCCTCTCTGTCCATTCTTGAGGCCTTTTTTAGATGTCAGGCCTCACTGACTTCTCATTTCCCATCGACCTGTCACTCTTTCAATGTGCTTCTCCCCTTACAAGGAGGGACCAGGACAGTCACACCACTGGCCTCCTGCCCTTCCTGCCAACTTTGCAGCAGAGCAAGTTTATGGTATCTTCCCATCCCAGACGCTGTCAGAGAACTGGCTGGGCCCAAAGAAATTGCTCTGGTGTTTCTTTGCAGTGGGTGTTTGTTTCTTTATTTTAAGGTAAATTGTAGGCTTACCATGAACCTGCCATAGTACGATGAACATCACACATTACTGTACTTATTCCTCAAAACTACCTGTGAAGTGGACACTGGGTGACTATCTCTCATTTCCAGATTCAGAACTCGAGGTCCTGAGAGTTCCAAGGCAGGGCAGGGCAGGACTTGAATCCTAGCCTCCCTGACTCCAAAGATCAGGCTTTAAACCAGCACAGAGCTTATTCTATCATCTCAGTTTCACTCCAAACCCTTCCCCAGCACTGATTATAATACCCAGCATTTCCTTCCCAGAGAGGGTAGGAAATGAGAAGAAAAGGTATAAATAAGAAGCAGGGGCTATAACATGTAACATCCTCTGACATAGAAAAACCAATAGCTACCTTAGGACAGACTCCTGGGCAGATGGGGGGCGTGTCTGATTTTAGTTTCTTAAGATACCACAATCTTGATTGTTATGGTTGGGTCAGATCCATTCAGTCTAGGGAGTAGCGAATAGGGCAGTTTCCTATATTGCCAGTGGAAATTTAATCCAGCACAAACTCTTTTGGATCGCAATTGCACAGAATGTGTTCAGAACTTTATACTGTCCATACCTAACAACATAGCGATTCTAATCACCATAGCAAACACTTTAAAATATGGAAAAGGCTTCCATTATCCATTTTCTAGACAAATATCAGTTAGCACCTTTTACTGAGGCAGATGTATTCTAGAACACTAGGGAAGCAAAGCTGAGCAAGGGAGGCCAGAACCCTGTCCTCGTGGAAATCGATTTTTAGTGAGAAAAATAAATTCTTACTTAAATATATAAGAATACCAACCAACTACTCATAAGTGCTAGAAGGAAAATGAGCCAGAGAAAAGAGATAGACAACGAAGGGAGAGGCCAGGGCAGACATCTCAAAGGAAGTGATTAACAAAGAAATGAATGCAAGGAAGGACCGGACTATGCCTCCGTATAGTGAGGGCAGACAGTTCCCGAATAAGGGAGGATAAGTGCAAAGCCCCTATGGCACGAGTCAAGTCTGATGTGTTTAAAGAACAAGGAGATGACAGTGTGGAACTGGAGTGGTGATAAAAGCAGAGGCTATGGCCCATTTCACCAAAATATTCAGTCACTGGTAGTATCAAGGCTAGATAAGTAAGTTGCCATATGTCTGCTCTGTAGACAAACAGTGGCCCTAGAGTTAGGCCCAATGAAGTTTGGAATCCTGATTCTAGCATTTGCTACCTGTGTGACCTTAGAAATGTACTTAGTTTATCCATCCCAGTTGATAAATAAGGACAATCATAGCCCTCCTGATACAGAGAGAGTGAAACAATATAAGAAAAGCATTTTTCACAGTTCCTGGCAAACTTTGATTACATAAAAGGATGATAAAAGTGATGGTGATAGGGGTGAGGATGATATTGTTTCAATACCCAGAGGAAATCTTTAAGCTGTGATTTGCAAAACCAACAAAAGATTGTATTATGCATGAATAAGTCTTCACTCTAAAATGAGAAATGTGTCATTTACTGTATTTAACCTAAACATACCCGTTTATACTACAGGCTATATATGAGACATCCTTATATTGTATCACTAACAGAGAGCTCATGTGAATATTAATTAGGTAGGAGTACAAGTTCTACCAGATACATTTTCTTCCCGTTGGTTTCTGCTGATTGGTCTCTGCATAATAGACCTGATTTATCTCAGAGGAGTTTAGGGAGGATTATCACTGACTTGTATCAAGATCATTATCCTTAATTCCTACCCAAAATCACCTAATCGTAGCCCTCACCAACTGACCCTTAGGAAGCTTTATTTCTCCCACATGCTTGGGGAAATTGATAAATAAATTGCCTTCCCAAATTCCTCTTTCTGTTTTGCAGGAACATACTATATCTTACTTCCTTCTTTCTTTCCTCTTTTGCACTGGGATGAGCAATAATGAAAAAGAACAGCATGATTTTTCCCATTTCCAGCTGGAAGGATTAGCACTAGTTTTGGTTGCAGAAGATATAATTTCTATTTTTTAACTCTTTAATGCTTATTATGAAGTAAATTATACAAGTTAAACTTCATCCTCGTGCACATGTTATATCCACGGTAATACAATAAAACTGTCAGATTTAAGAATCAGAAGATTTTAGCTTTGGATTTGATTATGCCCTGTGCTAGATAGGATTCTTAAATTGAGCTTGGGTAGCTTAGAGAGAAATAAAATCTTCCTGATCTGTGTTGAGAATAGAAATGTGCTCTAGTGGAAAGAACACAGCTTTAGAATCAGGAATGATTTCTACCCTAATCTGGCTCCTTATACAAAGATCTTGGGCAATTCCCTCTGAGTCTCCATTTTCCCATCTATGGCATGAAGAGAATGATATCTACCAGAGTGTTATGGGGAGGGTTAAAAATAAGGCACAAAAAGTGTCTGGAACAAAGTATTAACAGAGTGACTAATTTTGTTAGAGAATTAAATCCTCTCATCATTCCTTTCAATGAGTTAACACTACTTTAGCATATCTACATAAGCTGAAAACTATGGATAAAATACCGTGGTGTTGAGTAGTACTGAGGTACAACCATGTATGTTGGAAATTTATTGAACTGACTTCTTGTGTAATACAGTCCATGTTCAGTGAACATCAGAATTTTGTTCAAAGCACATGGATTTTCCCCACCTCAGAGTCAGCACTTCAAGTAAAAAACCATGGTGTCATGGTATATGTCAGCCACTCATACAATAATGCTGAATAATAAATAGATCTAGAACAGAGTGATAGACAACATCCAGACTCGTTGAGAGACAATTCACCAAGGATCTTTTCTTTTGTGTTTCTGCTTATCTTGCAAGCAAACGTAGTGACTGTTTTTTTTCCAGACTTTCTTTCCAAGGCTGTTTCTATAGTGAACAGACTTGGATACGGAGAAAATATGTTCCTCAGGACCAAAGATTAAGCATGCTTACTGTCCAGAATAAGAAAGATAATATCTGTTCTCAGAGCAAAAAGACACACTTACTGCCTAATATAAAGTTCAAGTTCCTCAAGCTCAGGGATTTTCTCATGTAACACCACCCACTGCATATGTAGGTGTCACCTGGCCCTTTATGTGTCACCCTATGGGAATTGGGATGTATGGAACTGACATGGGAAAATGCTGATACTCTAATTATTGCCATTACTGTGAATAATAAAGTCTTTTGTCTCTGACCCAGGAATCTCTTCTCTTCTGTCAGCATTCATGAAACTGTGGCTGGTTACCTTGTTAGTTTGCATTTGGTTAAATCTCAGATTTTTCACATTTCTTGGCAGGCTTGATTTCTCACTCGTGGATATGTAAGTCGGCTCTTCTAGGTTCAGCTGCAAGTGGCTGAGCCAATCCAGGCTCCGAGTTTGGTTCAATCTCTTTCATGCATCTCCTCATTCTCCTTGAACTATACGTTACCTGGAGCTTGTTCTTCTCACAGTAGGCAATAGACATACAAGAGTTCAAGCCAAACCACACAAATATATTTAAAGCCCCTACTTACATCCTATTTACCTATACTCCATTGGTCAAAGCAAGCTACATGGCTTAGACCAGTCAATGGGATGGGAATGTATATTCCACCTACTCTATTAGGAAACACTCTTAGCACAGGTGGCAGAAAGGTGTGAAAAATTGGAAAATAAAAGAAGGCTATCAGACTCCCAAAGTGCTACAGGAAGGAAACAGGCTTTACTCAGCAACAAACACATGATACTTTCCCGGAAAAGGAAGAATGACTCCAAGGGTGGAGCTGTGAGCCCAGAGGGCAGAGCCATAAGCCACAGAATATTATTCCTAAGCCTTGAAGCCATGGAGGGGGGATCTTGAGACTGCTTAGCACTGGTGACTCCTTTCTTTTGTCCCCTTTTGAACAGGAATGTCTATGACTGTTATCCTATCCTGACCTCTCACAGTCTTCTGAGAGCCGATAACTTGTTTTCTAGTTTCACAAGTACACAGATGAAGAGAAAATTTTCCCCAGAATGGATCAAATCCAGACTCTCACTCATAGGAGATTTAGATTTCTCAGATGATAAGACTTGAGACTTTTGAACTAATGAGATTTGGGTAGGAATATGGATTTTGAATTGATACTGGAACGGGTTGATACTGTGAAGATGTTGGGATGGGTTGAATATATTTTGCATACAGGATAGCATGCATCTTTGGGCACCAGAAAGCAGATTGTGATAGGCAGGATATGATCCTCCATGTATGGCCACATTTTAATCCCCAGAACCTGTGGATATGTTACCTTATATGGAAAAAGGAAACTTTGAAGATTAATTAAGTTAAAGAACTTGTGATGGGGAGATTAGCCTGAATTACCCAGGTGAACCCAGCGTAATCACAAAGGTCCTTAAAAGGTAGAAGACGGAGGCAGAAGAGGACGTGTCAGAGAAGGGATGAGAAGATGGAAGCAAATCACTTGAAGATGATTGGCTGCTGGATTTGAGGATGGTGGAAAGGACCACAAAGCAAAGAATGCATGCAGCATCTGGAAGCTGGAAAGGGCAAGGAAATAGATTCTTCCCTAGAGCCTCCAAACAGAACACAGTCCTGTCAACACTTCGATTTTAGCCATGTGAAACCTATTATAGACTTTTGCCCTGCTGTAGTGTTTCAAGATACTAATTTTGTGGCTATTTGTTACAGCAGCAACAGGAAACTAACACAGTTCCAGAGCCCCACCTCTACACTCCCACACTTCCATCTCTAGGCATATTCTTACCAGGATCCCAATACTTGGCCTCACCTTACACTAAGCCTTATGAATTACATCTCAGGTGTGTGCACTGAACTTCAGGTACTCACCTCTACAGGACTTTGGAGCAGCCTTACTGAGCCTATACCAACTGTCCAGGGTGTCAGCCACCTTTGTGCTATAAGCCATTTGTAAATGAGACACATCCTTATGGACGAGGGGAGGAAGTGAAACAAATCTGAGCAGAAGAAACCAAGAAGAGCTTCTTAGGTTCAAACCACGGTGTAATAATAAAAGGTCTTCCATTCTCCTTCAGAAAAATGACAGCATGGCCCATTAAGGAAGTACCGATGAATGAGAGAGACAAGATCACAGAAGGGAGAAACTTACTGAGAAACAAGGGAATGGGAAGGAAGAAGTCTAGCAAGGTCCTGGAAACTTTGGCCCAGCCTTTGGAAAGTAGAATGTAATTGCACTTGAGAAATGAAATGTGTTTTGTTTGTTTGTTTTGCGGTACGCAGGCCTCTCGCTGTTGTGGCCTCTCCCGTTGAGGAGCACAGGCTCCAGACGCGCAGGCTCAGCGGCCATGGCTCATGGGCCTAGCTGCTCAGCGGCATGTGGGATCTTCCCGGACCGGGACATGAACCCGCGTCCCCTGCATCGGCAGGCGGACTCTCAACCACTGTGCCACCAGGGAAGCCCCAAAATGGGTTTTTTAATAATTCTATTTCCCGTACGTATTTTTAAAGCTATTTTAGGAAAAAAAATTCTAAACTATATGCTAAGGAAAAGTATTTATATGAATATTACTAACAAAGTGTTAATAGGTTCACTATAGAAAAAGCAGATAGAAATCAATAAGAAACAATAAGGCCTCATTAGTGGACTAGCCATAAAAAGTTCACAATAATTTATATAAAATAATTTCAATTAACCAATATAATGAAAAAAAATTTTAATTATGTTGTAATCAGGTAAGTACAAGTAATACAAGTTAAAACAGGAGATTAATTTTTTTCTATTAAATTAGCTAAGAGGTGGGGTAACAGATGCATACTGCTATTCAGAGTAAGGTAGTAGTAAAACAAATAATATTTATTGAGTACTAACAATATCTAAGGAGCTGTCATAAGTACTTTGCATATACTGTATCATTAACCCTCTGATATAGCTACTATTTTAAACCTCACTTTAAGATGAAGAAAAATAATGCCTGAGGGCTGGAGATATTTACTTATAATTTACTTAGTGTCACACAGCCTGTAAGATGCTCACCACTATCATAGAGCAATTTGAAAAATATGTATCAGAAGATTGTCATTTGACCCATTAATTCTAATTTTAGTAATTATTTTGTACAGACATTAACTGTGGAAAAGACTACTTGCACAAAATATGCATATCAAGGGGCTTCCCTGGTGACACAGTGGTTGGGAGTCTGCCTGCTAATGCAGGGACACGGGTTCGGGCCCTGGTCTGGGAAGATCCCACATGCCGCAGAGCAACCAAGCCCGTGCGCCACGACTACTGAGCCCGCGTGTCTGCAGCCTGTGCTCCGCAACAAGAGAGGCTGCGACAGTGAGAGGCCTGCGCACCACGATGAAGAGCGGCCCCCGCTCGCCGCAACTAGAAAAAGCCCTCGCACAGAAATGAAGACCCAACACAGCCAAAAATAAAATTAATTAATTAATTAAAATTAAAAAAAAAAAAACTCTGAGAGGGTAAGGAAATTTTCAGTGAAAAACTATTAGTTGAACCTGAGCCTCTCTGACTCAAAGTCAGGACTTTCAGTAGCCAATCTCTCTGCTACTGAAAACTGTTTAGAACTATGACTAAAGAGAGTGAAAAAAAATTTAAATTAAATAAAAAGAAACAGACTGGATAAGAATTGACCCAAACTCAACATGGTGTCCTAAAGTACTGAATGTATGGGCAAGATGGCTTTATCTTCCTTATTTTTTTTTAACTAAAGTTGTTTTTACTTCTTTATGCTATCGATAGGGCATTACACTGATTTATATAACTATATCTTACACTTATTTAAGCATTTTAATATATATTTAATATACTTAAATAATTAAGTAAATATTACAGATATATCTCCTATGAATTCTATTTCAGGATAGAAAAGGTGGTATTATCAATTTTTTAACCATTTTTTATACGATTTTTAACGGTTACACTCCATTTACAGTTATTACAAAATATTGGCTATATTCCCCATGTTGTACAATGCATCTCTGTAACATATCTTACGCCCAATAGTTTGTACCTCCTACTCTCCCACTCTTATTTTGCCCCTCCCCCCCAACTGGTAACCACTAGTTTGTTCTCTATATCTGTGAGTCTGCTTCTTTTTCTGTATTCATCAGTTCGTTGTATTTACACACGCCTCAATGTTCAGAGCAACATTATTTACAATTGCCAAGATATGGAAGCAACCTAAACGTCCATCAACAGATAAATGGATAAAGAAGATGTGGCATATATATACACACACACACACACACACACACACACACACAATGGAATACTACTCAGCCATAAAAAGAATGAACGTATGCCATTTGCAGCAACATGGATGGACTTGGAGGGCATTATGCTAAGTGAAATAAGTCAGTTAGAGAAAGACAAATACTACCTGATATCACTTATATGTGGAATCTAAAAAGAATCTTGTTTATTTTATAAGGTATAAAATATTTCAGATGACACCAGGGACTCATCACTCAATTTTTATCAAGTTTATCATTATGCTATATTTGTTCCTTGTATTTTAAAATAAAGTTAAATTTTAGGTGTACCTCTCTATAACTTGTTTTACTCAATATAAATATTTCTGATATTTATCCATGGTGACAGATATACCTCTATTTCATTTATTTTATCTGCTGCATTGTGATCCATTTGTATCACAATTTATGTATTCATTCTTCCATTGATGAACATTGAATTTTTTCTTTTTTATCACATTCCTATTCTTTTTACAAATATATAAGGTTTTCCCTTGAGTATATATCTAGAAATGGAATTATTGGGTTATAAGACATAAATATCCTCAGTTTACTTAACGGTACATTTTCCTTCTATCTGCATTAGTGAGAAAATATGAATTGCAGTAATGACCTCAGAATTGCAGTGATTTAACACATAACATGCTTCTCCTCCTTTTGCTGAGCATCTTTTTCTGCATCTTGGTCAAAGAAGAAGATGGCTGTCCCTCAGCACTTTATGTCAAGTGACCAGCAGGGACTGACTGACATTTTGACTCTTAAGGGACTGTAATTCCCAAGGGAGAAAACATGGAAGTCCATCCCAGAGCAAGCGTCTATCACTGATCCAATTATCTAGGGCTGCAAGAGTGGGCCTGCAGTTCATAACGGGCTATCATGGACCACCTTTTTATGGTGGGCCAGGGAATGAGCACTTCTCAGGGCATGACAGCTGCAGTTCCTAAAGAAATCCCCCCTAGAAGGGCACAAATAGAAATCCTCTCTGTCCCCACATCTACTGAAGATTACCCAGCTTTCTCTTGTGTGTGCTTCTCAGAGCTACGGATATAGAAATCCTTCATTCAGAGGTTTTGCTCCTTAGTTATATTGTATTTTTTAAACTTTCTTGAGATCACGAATTGTGACAAAGATCATTGAGTTTCAGATCTCAAGAGGAGAGGAAAAAATAAAGTCCAAGTGGAATAGGAGTAATACATGTGACCTGAAAATCTCTTGCCCAAACCAAAGCAAGTTTAGATAGATGGCCTTTCCAGGGTGATATATAATTTGAAAGACTTTATCTTAGAATGGAGAAAAATAGGAAATTGTTGACACATGGCCTTTTCTAAGCCTGGTGGCCTATGTTCCAGTTTCAATAGGGACATGTAACCATTACAGTACATGTCATTTGCATTGGCAATCAGTCATGAACAGAAGCCTCGTTTACTGTGTATATTCCAAAATCTAACTTTCCCATTGAATTTTCATCTATATATATGGTTGAAAATACATGTAATAATTCATAACCTCAGTGTCTAGGCTAGGCTTAGCCATAGACCAGCTCTGTGGCCTTAGGCAAGTTAATTTTTAGTTCTTCTCGCTGTAAAATGAGAGAAATTATTACAGTATTTCTAAAGTCCCATGAAGCTTAAACATTCCATGGATATATATGTACATCAATACACAACTCATTCCAATACGGACAGTGATCATATTTACTGGGGCGCAGGAAGTGGAGGAGAAAGAGAAGGATCAGAACAATGGGCAACACATGCTGAGTGAGCATCTCATGCCAGGCAGCGTTATAATCCCTTTACATCCTTTATCTCATCTGCTCAACCAACCACCATGCAAAGTAAGTACAGAATTGTCTTCATTTGGCAAATCTAAGGCATGGACAGTTGATAACGATAGAAGAAGAGTCAAGCCTGTGGTGAGCCAGCTGACCCAGTCTACTGGGCTGCAGGGCACAGTTTACAAAGTATTTTTAACATGTGTCACTCTCTCATATAAGCTGAGCAAAAACCTTCTGATAGGGGCTTCCCTGGTGGCGCAGTGGTTGAAAGTCTGCCTGCTGATGCAGGGGACACGGGTTTGTGCCCCGGTCCGGGAAGATCGCACATGCCACGGAGCGGCTGGGCCCGTGAGCCATGGCCACTGAGCCTGCACGTCCGGAGCCTGTGCTCTGCAACGGGAGAGGCCACAACAGTGAGAGGCCCGTGTACCGCAAAAAAAAAAAAAAAAGTAAAACAGAATCTGGCTTCTGACTCAAGAGTGTTTCCCTCAAACTCAATACCTACATTGTCATTTGTGACTTCAGTGATTACACAGAGGAGTTATCCTGTAACTTGGCTTCTCAACAACATGAACTTCCTTCTCAAATTCTGCTTTACCCACTTCTACTAACTCCCACGTTAGTAACCATCATCCGACTCTCAGGTTATCATCACCTGACATTGTTCTGCCTCTGAAGTTTCTGGTTCGGCCTCTCCGCTCTCTGATCACAACTTCTCCTCCATCTTCTTAGTCACCTCTTCATATTCCTCCTAGTTTTCAACATTGAAACTTACTGTAAATTGATCTCAGTGCCCTAAACCAGGAGCAGTTCACCTCCTGCCCTAAGCAGTTCACATGACCTATCGTTTCAATGACTCTTGGACAAAAATATTCCATTTTCTTCTGTCCCTCCCTCCTCATCTGTCCCTTTTCTATACTTAACTACAAAAACCCTATCCTTGAACGTTTTTCTCTATATATGGGCAGTTGAGCATTGCTGGAGAGAAAGATTTAATAGGATATTTCAATCAAGATCCCAGCAAGAAACATATAGCAAACTCAAATTGGTGTTCCAGAAAAAAGCTAATACAGGTTCTGCTCACAAAGCTGCGAGCAGTGTATTGGGAAACCCACAAAGGATCTTGTAATACCAGGATAACCAGGGACAGCCAAGGTGAACTGATCTCTCCAAGGCCTGAGAGGGGATAAAGGAGGAGTCCCTACCCAATCCCAGAGACAAGGCTACCGGGCAGGATCCATGACCTTCAGTTGAGAGATGCGGTTGAAACTCTGGCAACCTCTACAATGAAGGAGTCCATGGAATAAACACCACAACCTTCTTCTCCTCCTTGCTGACTTTCTGCTGGGGTTTTCCATCAATGAAACTTCCCAAAGGGCAAAAGAGATGGTAAATGTAGCCCCAGAGGTCAGCCTCTGGAGGGGTAGGGGTGATTTTTAAGGAGCAAACTAAAATTATCAAGAACAGTAAGTATCCTGGAACAAGCCACAACTCTACATTAATGATCATCACCCCAACTGGACCTTGAAAATATTTATATGTTTCTCTTGCTAACACTTTCTCCACCTTTCCACAATTAATTTCAAAACTTCTCATTTCTTCAGAACGTCATACTCCACCCTCGGTCCCAGTGCACTATTGGCAGATAACCTGGCATCTGGTTTCTCAGAGAAAACAAAAGCCATCAGAACACGCTCAGTTTCTCTGCTACAAATTCATGAAAGCCATCTAAGTCGTCCTCTCCAAGCCTCCTCCCACCGTGATAGACAACTCTTTCATACAACATCACTCCCTCCTCTCACACTTTGGATCCCATCTCCTCCCTCCTGCTCAGAAGCTCTTAAGCTAACAACAATCTATTTTCTCCCTACATAAAATCTCCTTCTGCCAGATCCTTTCCCATTAGCATTTTTTAAATAATTTTTTTTATTTTATCTTATTTATTTTTGACTGTGCTGGGTCTGTTGCTGCGCACGGGCTTTCTCTAGTTGCAGTGGGCGGGGGCTACTCTTTGTTGCGGTGTGCGGGCTTCTCATTGCGGTGGCCTCTCTTGTTGTGGAGCACAGGCTCTAGGCACGCGGGCTTCAGTAGTTGTGGCTCGCGGGCTCAGTAGTTGTGGCTCGCAGGCCCTAGAATGCAGGCTCCGGAGTTGTGGTGCACGGGCTTTGTTGCTCCACGGCATGTGGGATCTTCCTGGACCAGGGATCAACCCGTGTCCCCTGCATTGGCAGGCAGATTCTTAACCACTGCGCCACAAGGGAAGTCCCTCCCATTAGCATTTGAATATATTTGATATAGCCCACCTTTTAAGAAATTGATCCCAACTCCGCCTTGCCCTTCCAGTAAGAACCCAGGATCACTCTTCTCTTTTACTGCCAATCTTTTCCTCTCAAAAAAGTTGTACATATTTTTTACGTACACGGGTGATGGGCACCAAGTCATGTCCTTGAGATGAACTAATCTGGGCAGGGGAAGAGTGTGAGCAAGATAGCCCAAGCCCTTTATTTTATGGATGAAGACCAGAGATGAGCAGTGACTTGGTCAAGGTCACACAGCAAATTTAGGGACTGAAATTAAATCTGATTACTCTAGGTTCACCAGCCAGTGCTTATTCCTCTACATCAAGCAGCCTCCTTCATTTGACCCACCCCAATAGTTGTAAAAGTGTTCACATTTAGACTGTATTCCTCACTCTCATAAATTACATTTAATAGCTTGTACAAAATGGAAAAAGTAGTCAAGAAAATGACCCAGGTACCATAAATCTGGCCACATCTCAACTGCCGAGGGCAGAGGAGGCAGGAGGAACCAGGTTGGGGAGAGAGCACAGACATTGTTAAAGTTCTGTTTTTAAAGGGCAGTGCTTGGCTTCAAAAATCTTTAGGTTCCTCTCTTAGTGCCTTGAGATCTGCTGTCATTTAAAACATTTGTGTCTAAGAATCTTCCATCTTATTAAAATATTTGGCTATATTAAAGTCACATGATAAATATTTCTACTCCCCAACCCTGATTTATGAGAACCAGCTAGTAAATAGTTTCTGATTCAAACAGTGATTAACCATTATTCACGAAGCAAAATGAGCCTGCCCTGTCATGTCATAAATTAATGTAATCTCATCTTGCTTCACTTTTTTATCCACAGTTTTATTCTAATTTCCATCTTCTCCCATCTTGCCACAGACTTCAAGAGATGTGCACAAAGGAACATAAGAAGAGACATTTCTGCCAAACCATATCTTTGGGAGCTGGTAGGAATGACTCAGGGATCGCAGTAACTGACTGGTGAATAGCAGAACACAATCAGAAGTAGTCTTCCGGGGAAGGTGTAAGGTTTGCCATTAATCCCCTGTCTTGAATCAATTCAAGACTAGCCATTAAAAGGCAAAGCCCAGCAATGTGGAAAAGAAGAACTTTGACTATTGAGGATGTAATATGGGCAGCATGTGTTTGGAAGATCAATGGTAATTTGTAAGGCTTTCTAACTATAGTGATGGTAAATCCAGGAAGTGAATCATTCCTCAGAGTAATGGCTGTTAAGAGAGCCATATAGTAAACTCCTCCCTTCACCATGGATTTCCAGTCACTAAAGTCACCAGCTTGCCCCAAAGACCCCTCAAAATAATGCGCTGCTATTGTAAAGGGTCTCCTGTGACTCACTACAAACCATATCTGATCCGCTTCTTCAGCCTCCTTTCCCACCATTCCCTGCTTACCTTATGTTCCCAGTTGTCACCACTCTGGTTTCTCTTAGGACTGCTCTGTCTGCCTGGAAGCTCATGTCCCCGCCTCCTGTTTCCCACAGTTCTTCCTGGAGTGGGTACTAATAATCATCACTCAAAATTCAACTCAGGTGTCACCCTTTATGGGCTAATATCCCTAGTACATACCGCCCCTTGTCCTTTATAGCAGCTCTTCTCAAACTTCAATGTAAACATAAATCACCTGGGGAACTTGTTAATATGCAGGTTCCCATCAGTAGGGCTGAGGTGGGGGCTGCAGTTCTAGCAAACTCCCAGGTGACGCTTGTTGATGCTGCTGATCTTGGGTACCAAGGCTGGGTAGCTTAGGAGCACCTCTGCTGAGCTCTTGTAGCAGCACCCTGTGCGCTGAATGAACTCCTTCCTAGAACTCATGTAATGGTTCAATTACATTTTTTTCTCTACCAGTAAACAAGACCCCCGAGGTCCAAAACTATGAATCTTTCAGTTGCAAGTGACAAGAATCCAACTGAGTCTAGAATGAAGAAAAGGGAGAGGCATGTTTTCACCCAATCAACCAAACAAAAAGTCCAGAAATACCTAGCTTCAGAGACTGCTGGATTCAGGCACTCAAAATGATGATGTCAATACACACTTCTTTCCCTCTCTCGACTCTGCTTTATTCCATGCAGGCTTCTTCTTTTTTTTTTTTCTGTATTCTATTTTGAAAAAAAATTTTAAACATCTTTATTGGAGTATAATCGCTTTATACGGTTGCGTTAGTTTCTGCTGTATAACAAAGTGAATCAGCTACATGCATACATATATCCCCATATCCCCTCCCTCTTGCACCTCCCTCCCACCCTCCCTATCCCACCCCTCTCGGTGGTCACAAATCAAGAAAAAAAAGAAGACTCAAATCAACAGAATTAGAAATGGAAAAGGAGAAGTAACAACTGACACTGCAGAAATACAAAGGATCATGAGAGATTACTACAAGCAACTCTATGCCAATAAAATGGACAACCTGGAGGAAATGGACAAATTCTTAGAAAAGTACAACCTTCTGAGACTGAACCAGGAAGAAATAGAAAATATGAACAGACCAATCACAAGCATTGGAATTGAAACTGTGATTAAAAATTTTCCAACAAACAAAAGCCCAGGACCGGATGGCTTCACAGGTGAATTCTATCAAACATTTACAGAACAGCTAACACCCATCCTTCTCAAACTCTTCCAAAATACAGCAGAGGGAGGAACACTCCCAAACTCATTCTACGAGGCCACCGTCACCCTGATTCCAAAGCCAGGCTTCTTTATTAGGAAACAAATGGGGTAAGTTCAGCAACCTCAAGAGGAGGAAATATACCCTTTTCCAGGTAATCACAGACTGAATGAAAGAAAGTTTAAATAAACAATTACAAACCAAAAATATATGTCCAATAACAGAGACACATTCAGGGTGCAATGGAACCTGAGGTGATAAGGAAGCTACTCACCCTGGAAAATTCAGGGAGATATTGGGAGGGATGATGAGAGAGGATTGGGAGAGGCATCTCCTTTCAAGGCAGGTGATGTCAAATCTAGCTCTTGAAGGATGACAGTTTCCTAAGGAAGAGCATCCAGGCAGAAGCCACACTTGACAACTTCATTAGGAATGTATATAAAAGTTAGAAAAGCCAATTTGATATCCAGATAGCTGAGATTGTAATGCCAAATATCAGGGTGTTTGGAAATATCTAAATGATCTGAATAAGATCATGAAATCTTAATGCTGATAAGTTAAATGCTATCTAATCTTTCTTATTTTACAGATGGGAAAATAAATTGAGACCCAGAAATTTGAGCCGATCAAACATTATTGACTCTTCAGAAGACATTAATAATTCCTCTGCCATGTTCCCAAATACCCAGGTGCAGGGAGTAACACTAATACAACCATCATTTCAGAGATCAATAAAATAACTCTTCCAAGGGAGACGAGTTTCCTTCTCATCAACCTTTCAACAAGCAAAGAAGGTTTCTAAGAGATATATCCATCCACATTTTCAAAAGACTGCAAAAATGACAGCAGGAAAAAAGTGTCATAAATTCATTCAGCAAATATTTCATGCACATATACTATGGAAAAGGCACGGTGCTGGGGAATCTGAAAGGGTTATGAAGATAAATAAGAAGTTACCTCTGCTGTGAAATGGGAATCATTACTGAGAAATTAACGTGAGAGATTAAAAATTCCCCAAGCTAGGGCTTTAAAACAGAAAATAACAGGACTGACTTTAAAGTGACATTATAAATACAGTAAATTCATTTACTTCAAACATACCAGAGAACAACTCAAACATACATGCATACGTGTGTACGTACATATGAGGTAGACGAGCTCACTGGTTACTCTTATTAACCCTGACCCCAGACTTTCTGCAGGCACATCGCAGCCCCATCAAGAGCTAATTGAATGCCTTGTGACAAATCATTTAATCTCTTTTGCCATAATTCTCAAATCTAAAAAGCGGGGATAGTTAAGCACCAGTATTGCATAATTGCTAGGAAGATTAAATGATATCATGCATGTGAAGTGTCTGGAGCAGGCCCTGATCTTTCTGCCCTCCATCACACCCTAAGAACACATTCCTCAGGTAATGCTGAGGTGGTCTGGGGGAATCTGGAGTTCCCTAAGCCTTTCTCAGCTCCAGCATGTCTCAAGGTGTGAGGATGTCAAACTTTTCCGGGTGATCCCGTGTTCCAGGGAGACATCACGCCCTTAAATGCAAACGCACAGGGATCCAGATCTTTTTTGGTATCCTCAGTTTCCCCAGTGAGCACTCCTTTTAGAACCTTACTGCCAGTGACCTGTAACTTTAAGAAGTAGTGTGATTACTGGGAAGGGCCCTGGACCAGGAGTCAGAGATTTATATGCTTGTTCCAATTCAGCCATGGCCACTTTCTGTGATCTGGGGCAAATCACTCAAATCTGTGTCTCCAAAAAAGTGAGGATAAGAGCAACTACTATTTCTCTCTCCTGAGGCCATTGCCAGGATCAAATTAATGTGAATGTGGTTTGAAAATGAAAGAAGGAAATT
>NW_020172779.1:12790400-12820826 GCF_003031525.2 Neophocaena asiaeorientalis asiaeorientalis
CCCAGCCTCTGCTTTCTCTCTCTCTCATGTATAATAATTAATGATTAATATTAATCAACACCAATGATTATTTTATTATCATTTCTTGTCATTGATATTAAATAACAATTGTCATTATATTATATATCCTCTATAACATTCATAATAGCAGAAATAATACTTTATTTTTGAATATTACCTTACAGTTATAAAATGTTTTCTATTTATTAACTTACTAAATTTCAAAATAACCCTATTAGGCAGTCAGGGAAGTTATTACAATCCTTACTTTAGATAAGGAAATCAAGTTCAGAGAAGTGAAATGATCTTTGAGAACTGCCCAGCTGAAAGAAATTTAAAGCAGCCCTAGAAGCCAGACCTTCAGACTCCTTTTTAGATGTTTTTTCTCCAATGACAAATTTATTCCATTATCTCCTCCTGGACTAAACAAACCCCACCGCTCTGTGTGGCATACAGGAATACCCACTAAGTGCTCTTAGACTATACAGTCGTAATTTGCTGGGCTTTTGTAAGGATTGCAGGATATTTATATGTTTATAAATATAAAGGATATTTATAAAGTGCTGAATAAATGTAAGCCATTGTTTTCCTGTTGTTCTTCTTTCAGATGTCTTACATTCTTAATACACAACACAAGCCTTACGGTACTGGTGGAGTTTGGGTTAACTGATCCATTGTTTGCCTGCAGGTTTCACATTTGTCAAGTGTGAGGGAAACCAGACTTTGTGGAACGATTAAGCAATAGTAAGCCAGGTCAGAGAAGAAGGGATGGGAGCCAGACACATCCAGCTATGTGTAAATTACACTTGTGTCTGCTTCAGAGATTGTATCACCCCCTCGTTGTCTGTTCAACTTGACCCTAACCCCACGGATTCAACTCCTCTTAGGGCCAATAGTCCTCACTTGTATCTTCCACAGTTTTGGCCAATATGGCAATTTCTCGTGCCTGCTAAGGAGTCTGGTCAACTTGACCTGGGCCAAAAAATTTACTGAATTTTATTTAAAGGTAGATCATTTCTTTCCCTCAATAAGCAAGTCTAATTCATGGAAAGCCTTCAACAAGAAGAAGATTACACTCTACTCAGTTTGAAAAACTAAAACAAGAACTGACCTTTAAGTTAGAACTGCAAATAAAGTGATACAGTGGAAAGGACGTGTTTTTCTTAACCAGGGAGACCAAGGTTCCATTCTCCATTCTGCTTTATTAACTTTGAGATCAAAGTATACTGTATAAGAGCTACTTTTGATGAAATGTTTACTATGTTCTAGGATCTATATAACTCTTTTACCTACCTAATTTTGCAAGGTCCCCATCTACATATGCATTCATTCAGTAAATGTTTACTGAGCAACTATTATGTGGTAAGCACTAAACCTATAGCACTGAGCCTGGAACTTGTAATCCATTTGAGAAGACACACACTGAAGAAGAAATGACAAGTGTGGTGAGTATCAGGAAGGAGAAGTTCAGAGTTTCGTGGGATCATATAATAAAGGTCCCTGAGCCAGGTCAACAGTCAGGAAGAACCCAAGGGATGAGTAGAAGTTAGCCAGGCCAAGGAAAAGGGGAAAAGGGAGGAGCAGAGCCTTCCAGGGAGAGGGAAGAAAAAGGAAAGTGTGCAGGTTATGTGATGAGAAAGAGTGTGTGACCCACACACCTGGAGGTACTGAAGAAAAGTCCTGAATGACCGAAGCATGGAAAAGAGGGGACGTGGCAGGAGATAGGCCTGGAGAGGTAGATACAAGGTTTTGTTAAGCACATGAAGAATTTGGGATTTTATCTTCAGGGCTGCAGAGAACCATAAAAAGATTGTAAAGTGAGTAGTTATAGAATTAGATTTGGGGCTTTAAAAGTACCCTCTGGATAGATTGGGAGTTGGGGATTGACATGTACACACTGCTATATTTAAAATAAAATGCCTGGGCTTCCCTGGTGGCACAGTGGTTGAGAGTCCGCCTGCCGATGCAGGGGACACGGGTTCGTGCCGCGGTCTGGGAAGATCCCACATGCCGCGGAGCGGCTGGGCCCGTGAGCCATGGCCGCTGAGCCTGCGCGTCCGGAGCCTGTGCTCCGCAACGGGAGAGGCCACGACAGTGAGAGGCCCGCGTACCGCAAAAAATAAAATATAAAATAAAATAATAAAATAAAATGCCTTACCGCGAAAACATAAAATAAAAAAGAGAAGTCTGGAAAATAAATAAATAAAAGAAAGTACTCTCTGGCGGCAAGTAGAGAACGCTTTTGAATCGGGGTGGGCAGAGGAAGATGAAGGGAGACCAGAAGTGAGAAGATGAACCACGGATGGAAGTACTGGGGGTAGAGAGAAGCAGACAGGTTTGGAAAGTATCCAGCGCATAAGCAGCAGGACTTGATGGATTAGGTATGAGGAATGAGGAAGCTGCAGAGAAGAGGCAAAAATAATGCCCAAGAATCAGACTTGATCAATTGGGTGATTGGTGGCTCCATTTATTAAAGTGCAGTATACTAGAGAAACAACAGCGTGTTTATGGAGAGAGGAAGGGGGAATGTGCACGTGAGGAAAGAAAACAAAAGCTAAGAGTACCCACAGTTGTACAGTTGGTGAGAGCAGAGCTGAGATTTAATCAGATAGTGGCTTACCATGATGTACTGTTTCTCCTAACCTGTCTGAGCTTCTCTTTCCTCATTTGTAACATAGATAAAATTACACCAGCCTTGCAGGTGGTTATTAAAGTTATTTATTTAAATTATTGTTTTCTAAGAGGGGCTTTCCACCTACCGGGAGCTGCTTTGATAACTTCCCAATGTAACGACTTCCAACAACCAACACAGAGAAAGATGTCCAAGAATATCGGGAAAAAATTACAATTTGTGTGGAGAACAGAGCGCAGCACTTAATATCTGCTCTGTATATTTCCTATGACTTTCCTCTGCAGTGAGAATGGAGAGGAAATACTAGCTTGCTTTGCGTTTGAAAGTATATGTCATAACTGGAAAAAAGCCAAGCCACCTTCAGCCCAGGAGACCACCTTTCATAATGACATGGGTTGTCGTGATGACATTAATTTATGCATAAAAATGTTTAGGTAAAACTGAACTTGGATATCGCGGCTCATGAATAGTTCACGGCACGTGGCAAAAACTTAGAAAAAAAAAGTTTCATTGGTTAAGCCATTTGATGTCACTTGAGATCATTTGAGATGACACAGCCTAGAATCACTCAACAAAATGTTAGATAACTTGTCAATAGGAAATTTCCTCTAATTCCTGCCCTTGATAGCCTATGCCAGCGAGGTGTTCCCACCAGTCTCCTGTGATCTTAGCCAAAGGATTAGCTCCTGTCCTATCCTCCCGGGAAGGACACAAGGAGGGACCGCTTCCTCAGAATCAAGTCCTGGAGATGCTGACACTGGAGTCGAATGTCTAATTTTTAGATGGCTGTTCGGGATTCTGTTGTATCTTTGTGGTCTCTAGTCCCTGACTAGTTTCTTGGCAGCCCTTTACCTTGCCCTCAGGTCCTTTTCTTATTTTCTGTTCTTTAGCTGTATTGCCTGAGTACACCCGAATGCCACCCTCCCGCATAGCTCCCTGTTCATCCAGGCTCCAGGTCCTTTCCTCTGCCTGTGTCTACTTCATGTTTATTTCCACCATCTTGCCTTGCCTTAGCCCAGCATCCTGCCCTATTTCCACCATGTGTCACTGTCCACAGGCCTGACATTACCTTAAAGCAGTCCACAGGTTGCATTTTCCCCGCAAGGCTTCAAATGATGATAACTACCATTTCCAAAATCCAGAGTTACCTCTTCCAAGGGTCTCCCCTGATCCTCCAGACTCCACCAGGCTCCCATCACTCCCAAGAGCCCCTAGGGGTCCTGCTCATCACTTACACTATGGTGTTGAAAAGTCGGCTTTACAGGTTTCTCATCCCTACGAGGATACTCGAGGGCAGAGAGGAGTCTTGTCTCCTCTGTATCCCCAAGGCTTACTATAGTAGCTGGCAAATAGGAGACACCTAATACAACTTTGTTGATTAAACCCCTCACTTCTATAGAGCTCCAGACTCTCTTCAAACAGCAGAGCCTGTATTGTATCGTATCATAATGCTTCATATAGTATCATACAGGATTATATTTTACAGAAAGCAGAGAAGTGAGTGTATGCCAACTAACACTACAAATGGAGTTATCTGTCCTTCACAGATTATTCAGATTTTTAGATACTCATCTATTTCATTTTGGCCTAAAGGAGTCAGTGGAGAGCTGCCGGTGGTACCATAGTCTCTCAAAGCAGAAGAGCAAGTTGTTTTCAGAACCCAGTTCCTATCTCCTCACTCCCTCCCAGGGACAACCATCTCCATGATTAGAACAAACAGAACAAAAAGTGGTTTCTATTTTCAAATAAAGCCAATCATTCATCAGTTTACCAAGTCCCAGGGCTACAGCTTCTAGATCTCACTTCAGTGTGGGAGGGGAGGAGTAGAGAAAGAAGAAAAGTCACAGGCCACTTGGAACACAGTAGGTCCTTGGTAACTGTGTATTGAACGAATGCATCATTAGAAAATTTTAAGGCTTCTTTGAACGCCAGTGTCTTTGTAAGCAAGGAGATTCCATCAGACCCCTGAACTGATGCCCACTTTGGAAGGGCTCTGGGCTAGTGTGTGGGTGTTCCACATCCCACACCTTTCTAGGAGGTCTAAGATTAGCCAACGGCTTCCCTGGTGGCGCAGTGGTTGAGGGTCCGCCTGCCGATGCAGGGGACGCGGGCTCATGCCCCGGTCCGGGAAGATCCCACATGCCGCGGAGCGGCTGGGCCCGCGAGCCATGGCCGCTGAGCCTGCGCGTCCGGAGCCTGTGCTCCACAACGGGAGAGGCCACAACAGTGAGAGGCCCGCGTACCGAAAAAAAAAAAAAAGATTAGCCAAGACTTGACCTCCCAGCTTAGCTCTGATCCTTAACCATTTCTGTCTGCATTTCTATTTCTCTAATTTCCTCGAATGCCAGCCTATGATACACCACTGACTTTTTTCTCTTTTGCTCTAGATACCTGGTTAGTTTAATTCTTTCTTTGTGTGTGTGTGTGTTTGTGTTAAGAACCTTAACATGAGATCTACCCGCCCAACATAATTTCAAGTGCACAAGACAGTATTGTTAAATGCAGGCACAACGTTGAATAGCAGATCTCTAGAATTTAAGCTTCTTGCATAGTTGAAAATTTTACCAGTTGTTGAAGAAAGTTACATAATATAACGGAGACTGCATTAGGCTGGAGGATATGAGTCCTTCTTCCATCACGAGTGTCCTAGGACAGGTTTGCTAATTCTCTTTATCCTCAGCTGCTTCAAGGTCAATAGGAATGTAACAATCATTTCCCCATCTGCCGCACGAGATTATAGTGAAAGTCATGAAACCACGTTTGGCTTCACAAATATTATTACTACATATTTAAACACTCTGAGGTGGGACTTCCCCGGTGGTCCAGGGGTAGAGAATCCGCCTTACAATGGAGGGGACGTGGGTTCGATCCCTGGTCAGGGAACTAAGATCCCACATGCCGTGGGGCAAACTAAGCCCACGTGCCACAACTACTGAGCTCGCGCACCTCAACAGAGCCCACGTGCAGCACATAAGACCCGACACAGCCAAAAATAAATTAAATAAATAAATAATAAATCTTAAAAAAAATTAAAATAAACACTCTGAGGTGCTATCATGCTAGTGTGTTAGAAATATTTACATCTTGGGAGGAATAATAGTATAGATCAGTGACTCATGGGAACCTCCCAGCCATTAGATGTGTTTTATTTGGCTCCCATGGTGTTTTTATGTATTGGGGCCAGTACTTAAAAATAAAAAGATTTGATATTTCAAAAAAAACAAACAGAATTCCAGTTTTTCTTGAAAACTGGGGTTCTAGCAACACAGGGCCTGCTTTCCCAAGGGGAACATTTGGCTGGGACTGAATAGCACCTGCCCTTTTGGATAAGTCCTGAGCTCTCCAATTCACTGCAGTCCCCACCTGTCACACAGGTGTTATGTGCATTTACACACACCTGTTTCACTCATTTCGGCTATTGGCCTGGATCCAGTAGCCATTTTTCTCAAGACCCCCCTGGAGTAGCTGAAATAGCTAGAGCAAGAAAATCCTAAATTCAAATTTCGGCTTTTCCATTTAATAACTGTGTAACCATAGACAAGTAATTAACCCATCTGTAATCATCCGTCTTCTCACTTTCCATATGGATATAAAATTATCTACTATGTAGACTTTCATGGGGTTTAGATATATTGTTTTTACAGTGTCAGACACATGTTCATTAAGAGATGTCACATTATTTGAAATGGAATTCATACCGGAAGAAAACTGCAGCAAGAGGAAAGTATTGCTAATGGTAAAAATGTAGGCATTTGGAGAAAAGACACTTTAAATAGAGCAATTTCTGTACATATTACCTGAACTTCATGGGAGACCACCTAGCTGCTACTACAACTTCAGTCATTAAAACAAATAAATAATGGTCCGTCACAATAACCAGGCTGTCTTTGACAGCCTTCAATTTTCAATCTGTGGTTATAGGTACCCGTGTATGTGTGTGTGTGTGTGTGTGTGTGTGTGTGTGTGTATTTTTCCTTTCCAATTCCTTTATTTTATTATATGTTATTCTCTTCTCTATTTGGCCAAGGCTTTATGCAGTTCAACTTTCAGGATCCAGCTTGCCTGTCCATTTTCTGAGACGTTCTCCCTGATATCCTCAGGTTAGATTAGCTGTCCCCTCCTATGTGCCTCCAATGGTGCCTGAAATTTTCCTCTATCACTAACAATAATTCCACAGAGCAGGAAACTTTTTCGCTTATGTTTCTCACTCAATATTGTGAGGCCCTCAGGGGCAAGAATGATGTTTGTAATGGCTAATTCTATGTGTCAAATTGACTAGACCATGGTACCCATTTATGGTCAAACATTATTCTAGATGATTCTGTGAAGGCTTTTTTTTGATGACATAACATTTAAATCAATAGACTTTGAGTAAAGCAGAGTACCCTCCACATGTGGGAGGGCCTCATCTAGGTCTTGGAGGAAAGAGTGACCTCCCTGGGCAAGAAGGAATTTTGCCTTTGGACTTGAACTGCAAACACTTCCCTGGGTCTCCAGCCTGCAGGCTTACTCTGCCAGTTTGGGACTTGCCAGCCTCCACAATCTTGAGGGTCAATTGCTTAAAATAAATCTCTCTCTAAATAGATGGATGATAGATAGATAGATAGATAGATAGATATAGATAGGTAGATAGATAGATAGATATAGATAGGTAGATAGATAGATATAGATAGGTAGATAGATAGGTAGGTAGGTAGGTAGATATAGGTAGATAAAGATATAGATACAGATATATTGAATAAATATACATCCTGTTGGTTGTTTCTCTGGAGAACGCTGACTAATGCAATGTCCTATTAACCTCTTCCTCTCCTATACCTGTGACATACAGCAGGTATTCAGGAGTTGTGGAATAAGTAAGCAAATAAATTGACACATGAATGAATGATATTATGGAAAGAACTTTTTTCTATTTTTTTTTTTTTTTTTGCGGTACGCGGGCCTCTCACGGCTGTGGCCTCTCCCGTTGCGGAGCACAGGCTCCGGACGCACAGCCTCAGCGACCATGGCTCACGGGCCCAGCCGCTCCGCGGCATGTGGGATCCTCCCGGACCGGGGCACGAACCCGTGTCCCCTGCATCGGCAGGCGGACTCTCAACCACTGCGCCACAAGGGAAGCCCCTGGAAAGAACTTTTAATTGCACAAAAGATTAGATTAGTTCACCTTTTGAGTTCTCCTCTGACTTTTAGAAACCTGCGATTCTCTTCCCACTCACTTAATGGAATAGCTTTCTTCTCCGAAGTCACAGAAAATTTAGGCCACCTCATATTCTGTCTTGTATTACAGCTTCACATCTCCCTCTTAGACTCAGAATTCCTCGAAGGCAGAGAAATCTAAATGTTAACCTTCCTCTTCCAGAGCAGTACCTGATATTTAGTAGAAGACACTCAGTGAATAATTCCAATGAATTAGATTAGATCGCACTGAATTATTCCTGAAGTCTATCTCTAAGTGTTCCAAGTGAGGCTCCCATAGCCATCAGGCCTACTAATATATAATGGGCTGTTTTGCTCGTCTGTCATATTTTTCATAATTGTTTTAATGCATTGTATTGATTTTTGCATAATATTTTTAATGAAAATCCTGAAGTCTCTCAACGCCGACCACCAGTAACAAATGTTAAAATAGATCAGGGCCTATTTAAAGGTTATTTTTCTTTTAATTCACTGAATAGGGATTAAATTAGTGAAAAAAATCAGACTTTCTAAATGGGAAAGTTTAAGCTCAAAAGAATGACATGGGCTAAATTAGGTTCCATTTGCTTAGTACATTACTGTTTACAAAACACTGCACTATTTCATGACATTAAAACAACCTGAACTGCATAATAATAACTTCATTCCATGAGTCAGAAAACTGAGATCCAGAATGAGTCATAACTAACTTTTTTTTTTGAAAGACTTTTTTTTTTTTTTTTGCGGTACGTGGACCTCTCACCGTTGTGGCCTCTCCCGTTGCGGAGCACAGGCTCCGGACGCGCAGGCTCAGCGGCCATGGCTCACGGGCCCAGCCGCTCCGCGGCATGTGGGATCTTCCCGGACCGGGGCACGAACCCGCGTCCCCTGCATCGGCAGGCGGACTCTCAACCACTACGCCACCAGGGAAGCCCTGAAAGACGTTTTAATATTACATTATAAAAACTGGAAGGGAAGAGGTAAAATCACCAACTTTTTTATCATGTTATGTCATTCTTACCGTGTGCTAGGCGCTGTTACATGTTTTAAATATGTGAACCCATTAATCTTCTTAACCATCACAAGAGATAATATTACTTTCCTTGCTGAAGGTAGGGGAACTGCAGATAAGAAAGGTTAGGCAAAGGTCTGTGATGGTTCTTTTTATGTGTCAGCCAGACTGGTTCACAGGGTACCTCAGTATCTGGCTGAGCACGATCCCTGGGTGTGTCCATGAAGGTGTTTCTGGATGAGATCAGCATTTGAATAGGTAGAGTGAAGCAGACTGCCCTCCCCAGTATGGGTGGGCATCCTCCAATCCTTTGAGGGCCTGAATCGAACAAAAAGGCAGAGGAATGGAGAATTTGACCTTTTCTGTCTGACTACCTGAGCTGGAACATCGATCTTCTCCTGCCCTCAGACAGAGACTTACACCATAGGCTCCCATGATTCTCAGACCTTCAGACTTGGGCTGAATTACACCACCCACCTTCCTGGACCTCCAGCTTGCAGACAGCCAGTCGTAGAACTTTTCTTGATAGGATATATATCTTATTGGTTCTCTTCCTCAGGAGACCTTAACTAATAGCCTGTCCAAGGTCAGACAGCTCAAAGTCACACAGGTAGCCAGTTTGGGGCCAGAGCTCAAACCAGGCTTGTTGAGTCCAAAAGCTGTATTTCCCCTGGACCAAGCTGTCCCTAGATCACCCCATCTCGCATGGAACTCTTACGCAAAGTTCTGTGGCTGCTAATGGGCTTGATCCATATTTTCCCTCAGACTAAATAGCTTGGTAGCATCAGGTAGAAGATCCCCTTCACTATTAAGTCGTCTTAGAAGAAACACTGTCTGTCTTCATTCTTTCACTCTCTATGTTTGCATAAGAATCACTGTTTTTACAGCCACATATTGAGAGCCAAGGCCCAGTGAGCACAGCAGTTTTGAAAAGGAGGGAAAGCAGAGGACGGAAGGTCAATCCAGGGTTCTTAGCAAAAGGACACCAACGTGTGGGCTTCGGTGTTCTGTGCATTCAGGGCCTCTGGTTACACTGGGGTTTGAACAGCTGAACTTCGAATGGTTCAGCAGTTTTAATTGAAAGGTGTGTTAGTCTTTTTGTTAAAAAATCCAAAAGAAGGAAAAAAAAAAGTTTTTAGGTTTAAGGAATATTCTGTCTCCATGAGACCACTGAAAGCCTAAAATATTTCCCAGCAAGATCCATTTGTTCAGCTATTAATATACTTTATTATTTTTCCACTATGGCAAGAATCTTGCTGTTCCTTTAGTTGATATACCTCTTAGATGGAAAAAAGAAATCATTATCATTTCAGGCATCAAAAAATCCTATTTTCCCTCAAATGCACAGAAAACAGAAGGAAAGTGGGCTTTGCTACATGAAAAATCCAAACTGAGTATATAGGCTTGTTCTTGTCTCTTTTTTTTTTCCCATCTATAAAGTTGAATTAAAAAACAGAAAAGACAAATTCACCGAATCACCCATACAAATGGCCTTGAATAAGAATGATATAAGGTACCTAAAGTCAGTGATCAATGCTTAATTTTAAAGTTTCATTTCGACATTCAGATCCTAATATATATATTCATATATATATATATTAGGATCTAAAAAAAAAAAATCTTCCTAGCACTCAATACCTGATATGTGTTTTTCTATTGCCTCCTCTCCCTGCTAGGATGCAAGTTTCATGAGTCCAGTGAGGTCACTGCTGCTTCCCCAGAATCTAGATGGACAGACACCCAGAGCTGATCATCACAGCTCTCCAGGACCTGCTATCTTCCCCACACCCTAAAGAGGTCCCTAGAGTAAGGAAATCCAGGGTCTCCTCAGTCGGGCACAGGAAGCTTGCAAAACTCTACTCCAAGTGTCACTTGTTGAATCATTTGCCCTTTCTCTGGGCCCCTATGTCTCCATTTGCCCTTTGATACTCAGGCCTTGGCTGGGTCTTCAGCTGGCTCATGTGTCAGGTTGTCCTGACATAGCAGTCACTGTGGCAGCCCAAGAACTCTGCCTGACCCATCTGGGAGCTTCCCGATGCAGCAGGAGAAAGCCACAAACAGAGCTTCAGGACCACAGGACAGTGTGACCCTGCTCATCCTGGGGCCCCTGACCCAGCACATACCTCTGGCCTGGCTCCTCAGGGTATCTGCAGTCCCCACAGGCCAATCACAGCATTATTGCAGCTGCAGGGGAGCAGGGGTGAACCCAGAGACAAGGCAGAAATGAAACAGACCCGGGGAAGGGGCACAGAAGCATCTGCAAAGAAAAGGAAGGTAGAAAAAGAGGGACCCTGGAGTCTGGGTTCTACCAGCTGATTCTAATTCCAGCTCTCCTCTGTCTCGATCTCCATCTTTCTACAGTGCCCTCCCAGAGGTATCCCTCCCTCACATCCCCTCCCCGACAGTTTATCCCCCTTCCACCGCCAAGTTGGATCTCTCTGCCAGCAAACCCGGCATAAGATGTGGCCTCTTTACACGAGAGCTCCGTGCCAGTGCCAGGTCTGAGCCTTGGGAGTACTTGCCCTAATAAGACCTGTTAGCAGGCAAAGGCGTTTGCTCAATTAAGGGATAGCTTTCCTTCCAAGAAGGCCATGCTGGCAAAGCCCCAAGTGCTCCAAAGTCTCCCCCGACCCAGCTTTGATGCTCTGATTATCCTATTGTCAGATCAATAGCCCATCTGCTCTTTTGGAGTAGTCTAAGCCATCCTGCGCTAAATTAAAACAGATAGGATCAATCCGCGGTTAATTTCTCCCAACCAAACAATTTATCTTTCTTTTGGATTCCCTAGGAGGGTGAATTATATAATGCTGACACACCATCAGGGCTCTCTGACCAAAGAAAGCCCTGCTACAATGCTTGCCTGCTCTCTTTATTAGCAGCTCGACAGTGTGACAAAGCCAGAGATTTATCTGAGAGTGTTATGCAGACCTGGATTGAACCTTGCATAAAGTCTCTGCCAGAGCACTGTGGAGGGAAAAAAAGAATCTGAATACCAGTGCATGTTAATAATCTTGGAGGTGGAATGAAGCCCAAATTTGATAAGCTAAGCATAACCTTCTATTTCTGAAGAATTAATTACCATCATTATTTTCTGATAATATTATTGTCTCCGCCTAAGGCAAAAATCAGGATACCTTGTACCAAAATCTCAGTGGAAACACAGGATTTAACTCTAAGCTGGAACAAACCGGAGGTAGGGAATGGAGGAATATACATTAACAGTAGTAGGTATTATTAATACTAATAGTATTATTGGGCTCTTACTATATGCCAACCCGTGTAATGCTAAATGCTGTGAAAACTGACGCTTGGATAGGGCAAGAATGAGTAGGTGGTACAGTCAGGATTTATTACCAGGGGGCATGGACAGAAAGCCCTGCCAATTGTTAGAATATTGGGGTTCTTCCATACTAGCTGGTAAATAGCAGCTGCCCCAAGCCCTTAAGCGTTTCCTGCATGTAAACCCAGCATACACACACACCTAGTTCCCTAAGCCAGGACACCTGGCCCTGAACCGGTAATGACACAGTAACTCAGTGATTAATACCCAGTCTTAACACCCATCAGAGGGTCTCCAAGATGCTGTCCCTGTGGTTAGGGCCAACATCCATGACGTGGTTAGTATTTTGATTACTTCTGGTAATTCCAGGCTTTATTCCCAGTGTTGCCTGACTTCCAAACTCATATGCTTAACCAGAATGCCCTTGTTCCCAAGAGGACCAATGGGACAAAGTATGGAGGATGCTAAGGAAGAAAGGAGGATGGATCTAGTAAAGCATCCAGTAGATTAATCTGGCCCACCAGTGGTTTAAGCTCTCTGGGAGGAATTTCTGCAGTAGGGTGAGGATCATAATAACTACTACCTATTAATCCTTTACCATACGTCTGGCACTGTTTGAGCCCTTACAATTATTATTTCATTTGATCTTCTTGGGAAAGACACGATTGTAGTATGTGATGAAGAAAAGTAGATAAAGAAATAAATGCAGCTGAAGAAAATGCACCTGCTTATCCGGATGTGCAAAAAGGTTGAGTAACTTGCCCAAAGTCAAAGAACTAATAAGAATGGTGCCATGATTCAAACCCAGGCTATGTAGCTGCAGAGCTCAGGCTATCAGCCAGTTCACCGTATTATTTCCCAGAAGGAGAAATAAAAAGGGCAAGAAAGCCCCTCGCAGAGTGAAAGAACAGGCAAGTGTGTCATCTCAGGGACTTGTTCCTGTATCCAGCATCAGGGCTGCTTGCCCTAGAGACACAGGGGTGTGTGGAGCAGTGACCACCATGGGGAGAGTAAAGCATTCCATCTCGACAGGCAAAAATCCCCCAAGGCTCAGTGTTGACACCCAGTTGTACCAATACTGTGGTAGTTGACATTTGCTGTATTTGCTGCTCAAAATCTTTTCCTTTTTATCCTAGAGATACCACCTTGATTTCCATTTGATGTGCCATCCTTGCTATACTCTCAGTAACAAGGCCAAGGTCCAGCCAATCAGAGATTCTTCTCCCTGCACCGTTTACTGTGTGTTTATGAGATGCAGGTTGCTGGAGATATCATTTGGAGCACCTGGATCCAGCTATGCCTGAACCAGATGCCCTAAACTTTTCAAGTCAGAAAGTCTCTCTTTCCACTAAGGGAGAGCAAGTTGGATTTTTGTCACTTAAAACAGAAAGAGTCCCATGTTATATTTACATAAGTATATAATTCACAGAGGGGAAAATTAAGAACAGCTAAGACCAGTTTGCTGAGATATGGGGCCAAGCTCAAAACAACTTATTGAGCAACACCAATCATGAGAACATCCAAAGGATAGTGGCTTTATCTGGCCGATCTATCAGGCCCATCTAGCACAAGAAATACCCTTCATAACATCTGAAATGTTAAAGAGCCTTAGCTCATCAACTTTGAAAAAGCTTCAGCTGAAAAAAATGGCAGAAATTTTTTATGGGGAAAAGGAAGAAAGAATGGCAGAGACTGAGCTCATAGACTAGGACCAGAAAGCAGCAAGATACCATGGCCTGTTTAATGGGAGAATTCACAGTTCTTTCTAGGTGTGCTGTCACCCTGCATCAGTCGGGCCCCAGTTGGGAAAACAGATTTTAACTGAGAAAATTAATATGGGCAGTTGGTTACAAAGTTATTGGAGGACTGACAGATAAAATATGGGAATGATAATACAATGAAAATATGGCAGCAAGCAGCTACAATAGAGCTGATTCATGGGAAGACGTTGGGGTTATCGGAAGCCAGAAACTCAGAGAAGTGGCTGCAGGGAGCTAGAACTGAGACCCTCCAGAAAGGGGGTACTACCTGGCTGCTTCTTCCCTTCAGGAGCTTGGAGGAAGAGCCCTGTAGAACTCAATTTCAGTCCCGTAAGGAAGAAATGCTGCCAGGCACTCTCTGAGGAATGCAGTGAAACTATAAAGTGTGGAAAGAGGCTGGAAACTGGAATTAACTGCACTACTGGGATGGAGGGCTATTGCTGGGATAGCATGGAGAGGAACAGCGACAAACAGAAAGGAGCGAGTCCCCACTCTCTCCTCCTGCCTTCTGGTTTACCTCGAGTGCCCCTATTGGGAGGAACTAACAGGGAGCCAACAGCAAAGAAGAAATAGAATTTGCAGATTTCAAACCCTAGCATCGCACAGCAGAATATGGAATTGTCGACTTGGAGCTAAGAGACAATAGCTTAAAAATCAGCATATACCTACCCATCCGAAAGAAGTCTGCCAAGCAAGGTTGCAGAATTGTTCTGAAAGCCATTGTATCAGATAAAATAATAACACTGAACATCGCTAACGTTTATTGAGCACATGATCTATATAAAGTACTATACTATGCATATAACATAGATTCATTTATTAATCCTCACAACCCTAGGTGTAGATACTGTCATGATTTTTATTTTATGGACAAGAAAAAACTGAGGTCGGTTATGTTTTCAAGGTCACTCAGAAGTCAAGTATTTTAACCCATAGCCTATATACCTAACCATTACAAGTAACTAGTCTAATTCTCCTCTTCTAAGAAGACTTTCCGAAATGCTATTTCCAACTAGATTGAATTTCTCCCTCCTCCACAGTCTCATTATACGTTAGTGTGACTGTCACTTGTTGAACTGAGTTAAAGTGAGCATAGCCATTGACTGAAAACCCAGGTCCTTCAGGCCCTCTGCTAACTGACAGACTGTACATGTGCATGCACAGACTCCTGGAGTAATATTTCCTTTATATCATGAAACCCCTTTCTTTGTTTCCATCTCTATTCACTGTATTAGGTGATCTGAACTTTGTAATGGATTACAGCCAATGCACATACACGATTAGCCTTGAAAATGCTCTAGAACCACCCAGGTCCCACATTGGACATCGACAAAGCCCAAAATTACCTTGGGTTCTCTAAATTACTCTAACTTCAGTCGCTCTCAGATAGACTGGGTGATGTGCCCAGTTATCTCAACCGTAAGACAAGCAAAGGATCTTATGTCAACTCTCCCCAAACCCCAGGAGGAAGAAATTCTTTGATTTTCTCTGCTGTTTCTTTCTTTCACTTGTCCTAAATCACAGCTTTCCCCCAGATTAGAGCTAAGGGAATTTGGGGTGTGATTGGCCAGGGTCAGATCTGGCAGTGGTGTGGGCATTGGCTACAACATACGTGCTGCTGGAGACCCAGTTCAGCCTGAAAAGCCTGTGGTAAAATGACCATAGGAAAACCAGGCCAATAGATCTCCACGACCCACAATCAATTCATCCAAGGTCACAGAGACCAATACATCATTTAGGACAAGTCACTGACCTCCATGCACCTCAGTCTGACCTCCTCCAACGCAATGCCACTATTATTGATTAATTATTAATTATTATTAATTATTTGGGTTTCTATTATTTGGGGATGCAAAGACGAATGTGAATGCCTCCATCCGTTAAAAACATAAAATCTCATTGCCTTTGACAAGAGTCGTGCACATGGAACTGATGATGGTGGAATCATGGAAGCTCAGAGGCTGAAGGAATCCCTATTTAGAGAGTGACAATCTAGGTTCCTCGAGCAGAAGTGTTCAGCCCAAATTCATACCCTGGGAGACTCTGGACTTCAAGTCAGCTCTCCAGACTGCCCACACTGAATAGTTTATTCCAGAGTCACGCTTCTCGGCACACACGTCAGAGTCCAGCAATAATGCACTATCATTCACTATTCCATTCTCACCAAAAATATCTGAAACTGTAGAGCAGCAGATAAGCAATATTCACTGATTCAACAAAGATTTATTTAGTACCAATTTGAATTTTGCTTCTAATATTAACAGCCAAAAACGTAGCCAGTGCTCAGCGGGGCACTGACCATCGGCTTGGCTCTCTTGGATTGTATAACCACTTGCTTGCAAGAGTCCGAATTATAGCAAACATCAGGAATGTGGGATTTTTGCTGGTGCCAAGCTTATGTCCTTGGTGATACTGGAAAGGTAGCTAACTCCTTCCTACTTCCTTTAATCCTTGTCAGAATTCAATTCCAAAATTCTTCCAGAACCCCAAACTACGGAATGATATCAAGAGTTTGGAACTGATTGATATAACCAGATTTGGCACAATCTTTGGATCAAACCCTACCCCTTGCAGTGAGGACAGAGCCGCCTAGAGGTGCACCTGCTCAGGGAGGGGAAGAGTCCTCACTTAGCAGGTGCTAGAAAGGTCTAAGGTCCTACACAGAAGGCAGAAATGCCGTGTTCTAATATACCCCCCTTACCCCAAGTCAGTTACTTCTGTGGTGTTTTTTTCCAATTCACAGTTCAAAATCAGTCATTTATTCATTCAACAAAAGTTTTTTGAGTACCTAGTATGTGCCAAGCGCTATTCCAGTCCTGAGAACACTCTGGTGAGCCAAAGAGGATAGCACCCACCTCAGCGGATGTTTGTGTTCTTACCTCACCTCTGGGAAGCCTTAAGATGCACTGCCTCTCATTAGAGCAAAGTCCATTCTTCCGCCCTTGGGTCTTCTGTGGTACTATGCTACTCACTTTGGACAGCCTCGTTCATGTTGTATTTTCATTAAGCGTGTTATGTGCATCTCCCCTTCTACACTTGGATCACCTCAAGGACAGGTACCGAGATTAGTTTCTCTGTATCCCTTGTACCTAACATAAAATCTGTCATATAATAAGAACTCAATCTTTCCCTTAAGCATCTAATTAATTTATCTTGATTTCAACTCTCCCTGTTGTGATTAGATTGGCCTAAACCCTTCCCATCATCCCACGTGCCCTCACCCACCGAGAACAGTGCCGTGAAGCAGACAACAGGTTAATAATAATATTGTAGCCTTAGAAGCATGCGATGCTTTACAGTTTACCTGGCCAATTCACATGTATGATTTTGTGCCATCCTCTCGGAGCATAGAAAGGACAGTTGTATACAGAGAAACGTATAAAGTTCAGTGGGGATGGGAAGTTATGCTTCAGTCAAGGCCATAGCCAGGTAAAAGAAGAGAGACAGAGTGGATGGTTACAGACCAGTAACGAGTCACTTCTCCTCCCTCTAGTTGATTCTTTCGGTAACTTGTTTGCTCGGAGCACAAGGGCATCACGTGGTCCACGCGTTCCCAGAAGGTGGAAATTGGAATCCTCGTGGCTGCTACACACAGAGGCCAGTGGGGAATGGAGGTGACTCTTGGTGGAGGCAAAGGTGACAATCGGCCACGTCCAAGACTTAGCAGAAGAGAAAGATGGGAGGCTAAACCTGCATGCAATATCCACGTCAGTCTCATGGTCCCACTCGGAACAAGGAAAACTGTCAATGATTGAGGCTGAGAAGGCCAAGTGGACAGATGGGTATTCCAAGAATTTTCCAAGTCAAAATTGGCCCTCATAATATACAATCTATGGCTTATGTAGAATTCTTGATAAACTCTTGATTAGGTCACTAAGGTATATGTTTTTATCCTTCATGTCAAATCATTCCAGCAGGGTTGATGAAGGGCTATTATGTCCCCAAGTTCATGAATTGTGTACCCTGAGAATACCAGTGAACAATGGCAGAGATAGGGGTGCCAAATGCAAAGCAATCCTATAAGCTAGATACTGATTGTCCCCATTCACAAATGAGAAGAGTGAGACTTGAAGGTGTTGGTATCTTGCCCAAGAGCATATAGCTTATAAGAGACAAAGCCAGCAAATAGACCTAGGACGACTAAATTCAAATCTTACCCCCATCTCTATCACTGTCCCTGAGCAATCCTCATCAACTCTTGTGTTCAACAAAAATTTATTAAGAAGTACCTTTATGGAACTTAGAGCTTGAGGAGCTTAAAATAAAAAGAAAACCATGGATGTCCCTTTCTTTCTGATCAGTTAATGCATCCAGGACATTAACTTACACCTCCCTAAAAGATTAAACTCCCCAGGCACAGTCATTCAGGGACAGAAAAAGATTGATACCATACATCCAAAAAATAAAAAAGGCTTCAATCGGCTGTCAGAACTTTAATTAAAACACTTATAGATCAACTTCACTGCAGCAAATTGTCTATGCCACTATTACTATAGCAAGATGGATGTGCGCTGCAAAAACGGACAGAGAACTCTCCCCTGGACTAATGTGTAATTTCATGCCCATTGATTTTTTTACTTTGAAAATTCTTCCCTGGCTCTTGGGACCTGGAACTTGTTCTGGGTGACCTGGCAGCAGTGTTACATTTTTTTTCTTTTATGAAAGTGGAAGACCATTTCCTAAGCCCATTCACATTTTATCTTCATTGCCCTGAATCAGAACCAAACTGAAGGTGTGTGGCATCACTGAGGGGCCCAAATAGAATCTTCTGAGTGGACAGGGTGAAGAGAGGGGGCTTGAGTAGGAAAAAGGAAAATGTACAGAGAAAAAAGAAAGACCAGAGGGAGGAAATGAATATGAAATGAGAGAGAGAACTAGGAAAGATAAGTTAAATATTTTTATAAGATTGTTATTACCGTCTGAAAATAGATTCATTTAAATTATAACTTGAAGTAAAACAGTACTAGAAGTGGAGAAAATTTTAAAAATCATTCACCTAATTCACTGCACAATGCTGCCTCAAAGTAACGACTTATGGGTGATTTTCTTTATTATAATTTCAAAATTTTCTAAATTGAGATTTTTTAAAATTCAAGTAAAACTAGCAATCAGTACAAGAATTGTTTAGTTTAGTTTAGTTTACTTAAATCCAACATCTTGGTCCAGTAGTTCTCAACTGGAGGAGATTTTGCACCCAGGTGACATTTGGCAATGTCCGGAGACATTTTCGGTTGTCCCAACTGGGAGGAAGGGGTACTACTGGCATCGGTGAGCAGAGGCCAGGGATGCTGGGAAACACCCTACAATGCACAGGACAGCCCCAGTAAAAGAATTATTCAGCCCAAAATGTCAATCGTGCCGAGGCTGAGAAGCCCTGCTCTAGTCCAAGAGACCGTAATCTCTCACCTGGTACTCAGCAGCCTCCTCTCTGATTCTCTGCTTCCATCTTTCTTCCCTGTAGTCTACTCTTCACAAAGCAGCCAGAAGGAGGTCAGATTAGGTCACCACTTTGTTCAGACCTCTCCCAGGGTTTCCCATCACACTTAGAATAAGAAGCAAAGCCCTTTAACACAATCTGCTTCCGTGACCATACCACCTGTCACCAATCACTGGCCCCTTGCTCACGCTGCCTGCAGCCACACTGGTCAACTTGCTGTTTCCTGGACACGCCAAGCACACACACCCACTCAGGCATTTGGGCTTGCTATCCTGTCTCCTAGATATTCACGGGCTTATTCTTATTGCTTTCAGATCTCTGCTCAAATGCCACTGCATCTAAAAGGCCTTTTCACCTGTTGATGGACACTTAGGTTGCTTCCATGTCTATTGTACATAGAGCTGCGATGAACATTTTGGTACATGATTCTCTTTGAATTATGGTTTTCTCAGGGTATATGCCCAGTAGTGGGATTGCTGGGTCCTATGGTAGTTCTATTTTTAGTTTTTTAAGGAACCTCCATACTGTTCTCCATAGTGACTGTATCAATTTACATTCCCACCAGCAGTGCAAGAGGGTTCCCTTTTCTCCACACCCTCTCCAGCATTTATTGTTTGTAGATTTTTTGATGATGACCATTCTGACCCGTGTGAGATGATATCTCATTGTAGTTTTGATTTGTATTTCTCTAATGATTAATGATGTTAAGCATTCTTTCATGTGTTTGTTGGCAATCTGTATATCTTCTTTGGAGAAATGTCTATCAACAGATGAATGGATAAAGAAGATGTGGCACATATATACAATGGAATATTACTCAGCCATAAAAAGGAATGAAACTGAGTTATTTGCAGTGAGGTGGATGGACCTAGTGACTGTCATACAGAGTGAAGTAAGTCAGAAAGAGAAAAACAAACACCGTATGCTAACATATATATATGGAATCCAAAACAAAAAGAAAAAGGAAATTGGTCAGAAGAACCTAGGGGCAAGATGGGAATAAAGATGCAGACCTACTAGAACATGGACTTGAGGACACGGGGAGGGGAAAGGGTAAGCTGGGACAAAGTGAGAGAGTGGTATGGACATATATACACCACCAAACGTAAAATAGATAGCTAGTGGGAAGCAGCCGCATAGCACAGGGAGATCAGCTCGGTGCTTTGTGACCATGTAGAGGGGTGGGATAGGGAGGGTGGGAGGGAGGGAGATGCAAGAGGGAAGAGATATGGGGACATATGTATATGTATAACTGATTCACTTTGTTATAAAGCAGAAACTGACACACCATTGTAAAGCAATTATACTCTAATAACGATGTTAAATATATATATAAAATAAAAAATAAAAGGCCTTTTTCTATCACTGTATCTAAAGTATCACTCACTCTCCATCCCATAATTCTGCCTTATTTGTTTTCATATCATGTTAGTAGCTCCCACACATACTGTTCCAGATAAACAGAACCAATAGGATGTATATCACAGATAGATAGATAGATAGATAGATAGATAGATAGACACAACAGAGAGGTATCTTATGAAATTGGCTCAAGCAATTATGGGGGTTGGCAAGTCTGAAATCTGCAGAGCAGGCAGACAGGCTGGAGACCCAGGAAAGAGTTGATGTTGCAGTCTGGAGTCTGAAGGTGATCTGGCAGAATCCCTTCTTCTTTGTGAGACCTCATTCTTTTCTCTTAAAGCCTTCAACTGATTGGATGAGGCTCACTCACATAATAGAGGGTAAACTGCTTTACTAAACGTCTACTACTTAAATGTTAAGCAAATCTAAAAGACAGTTTCACAGCAACATCCAGACTAGTATTTGACCAAAAACTGGGTATCATGACCTAGCTACGTCGACACATAAAATTAACCATCCCATGTACTTTATTTACTTTTCAGCTGCAACAGAAGGTTAGCTCCGTAAGAACAGGAGCTTATCTACCTTATTAACGTTATTTCCCCATCGCCTAGAACAGTGCCTGCACTAGGCGAGTACCCAATACATGGGTCGAACATATCGTGATAAACTGTTTGACCTCAAAAAGTCAGCTTTCCTGATTGAATTAACTGGTTGTATCGTTGAATCAAGTAAGTCAGTGTTTCAACTACCCTGGTATACGGGAGCCAACTCAGACTTTACAATCTGTGAGGCACCAACTTAAATGCCACCTTCACCACTTCAGTGCTCCCCAAAGCCATGGTGATGGCCACAGTCTCAGGAATCTGGGAGGCAGTAGGTGGGCAAAAATAGATCCCCCCGACGGTTGAAGAAACAGAAGAGCTAAGCCCTGAAGGGGTGAATGCAACACCAGAGGGTTGGAAATGTAAGTGGAGGAGGGGGAAGAAGAGCTGGCTGCTTCTGAAAGAGGAAGCACGGCTCATGCAAAATGCAGGGCAAGTCCCTATGGACTGTGCTTAAAATCCCGCCACCGACCAAGGCAACTCTGAGCAGATTCCCTGACAGCTCAAGGGCGCTGCTCCATGGGGGAGCCGCCATATGCTGTGCAAGCCCTGTAATGTTGACAAATGCAACCGAGAGCAAGCATAAAAAGGAATACAAGAGCCATCCCTACCCGCTCCAAGTATACACACATGTGCGCACGCGTGTGCCCACACACACACACACACACACACACACAACTGCCCCAGCGAAACAGATAGAGTGTGAACTTCTACAGCACACCTAACTCAGGAAAACCATCATTAAACCAGGGCTTTGAGTGTGTGTTGCTGAGCAGAAGACTCTAGAGCTTGTCTCCCTACCTCCGTCCTCTGCACCTATAAACATTTCCTCCTCTCCCTGCCTCCTGATAGCTTCTTAACCTTGGATTATGTACCTGATTCCTCTGAGCCAGTTTCCGCATCTGTAAATTGGGAGCTATAATTCCTCCTCTGCAACGATGGCCTAAGGTGGAATCAAATATCGTATGTGAGAGTGCTTAATGTAGGGTCTTGCACATAGTAGGGGCTCTAAAGGAACACAGCCCCGATTTTTCCAGGCCTTTCCCGTCCCTGGGCACAGATAGGACTGTGGGAGAAGTAACAGCTCGTAGCTCACTCTACCGCCTTCCTCGCTTGCACCATACTTCAGCCCCATTTACAATGTCACCATTTATGATTAAGAGACCCCAGCAGGTACCTGCCACTGCTCTTGAACATGCCTGTCTGTCTCCACTGCACTCAACATCTCTGTGTCCTTCCACCACTTGCAGGTTCTCTTATCTCGCTGCTGGATGTGAAGCCAGCTGAGGACACCTCACCACTGCCCCTGCTTCCAGTGCCCTGGGAGAGAGGGGTGATGTCCACGACGAGGTGCTGCTTGTGAATACTCCTGAAGCTGCCAGCATTCAAGGTTCTGGAGGAAAGCTGCATTCCCTGCACAAGTGGATCACCAGGCCAAAAATGGCCCTATCCCACTCCATTCATATTTCCTACCACTTCCTAGCTGGGAGCCTTCAGACAGTTTACTTCGTGTCTCCTCATTTCTCTAGCTGTTAAATAGGCTTGAAAAATACTTACCCCACTGAGCTGGAATGAGGAATAAATGGGGAACATATGTGCATGCAAATGCATCAGATACAGATGGTACCCAATCTCTACTGGCAGCCAGACCTTACCTTCCTCACCTTCTTTTCCAGGAATGAGAAAACAGGACATTGAGCAAAGACACTTGTATCCCATTGTCTCACAGAGAGTTTTAAGGAAAGAGTCCCTTTTGCTTCTTCCCGGGTGCTTGCTATGGACAGAAAGTTTGTGGCCTCCCAAAATTCCTATGTTGAAGCCCCAGTATGATGGTATATAGAGGTAAGGGGCTTTGGGAGGTGGAACTCTCATGAGTAGGATTAATGTCCTTGTAAAAAGACAAAAGAATGCTCTCTCTCTCTCCCTCTCATTCTCTCTCGGCCATGTGAGGACACAGCAAGAAGGCAGCCATCTGTAAGCCAGGAAGAGAGCTCTCACCACAACTCAACCATCCTGGCACCGGGATGTTGGACTTCCCAGCCTCCAGACTGTAAGAAATAAATGTTTGTTGTTTAAGCTACCCAATCTATGGTATTCTATTATAGAACCCAAACTGAATAGGACAGGGCTTTTGCATAGGACTTGAGGTTGGGACAGGAACTGACTTCTGCAAAGGACACCGTGATGTCCAGGTCTCCCACAAATAGGGACAATTAACACACACACACACACACACACACACACACACACCCCATCTTCCTTTTTCAGTCCACAAAAAGAACAGAAGAAAGAGAAAAGAGAGCCTAAAATAAACAAAACAAAGCAAACATCATGCTAATTGTTTCATTCCATCTGCACACTAGGCATGCCCAGAATTTCTGATTCTCAGTTCAGGCTCAAGGATGCCTCTTGCAAAATGAACCTCCTTCCTACTCATCATCAAGCCAGAGCCAGGCTGCTCATTAGCAGATCTCTGAAGTAGTTATACCGTAAAGTGAAGCTGAATCCCCACCACACACTCAGTCAGATGACTTCAATATTCAGCCCCTCATCCAATTTTAAGTTCTGCAGGTCTTTGAACACCCATGCTGCACATTTGAGGCATGCAAACCTAGTGCTAAGTCATACTGAAACAAACAAGGCAGCTGGTCAACCGGACAGGGTAGGTGGAACACCAGCCCAGATATCACTGAGAGGTCAGGGGGGTGATGAAGCAAACAGATCATAATGACAGCACCAATCGTGACATTAGTGTTACCACTTAGAGGTGAGAAAACTGAAGCACAGTCAAGTTATATGGACAAGGTCATACTAGTAGAAGTAGCAGAGCTAGGCACAAACACTGACCCTAAAGCCCATGGCTTACCTCTTAGGGATAAGGGAGGAGTCTGGAGAGAGAATTTAGGGGATCTGTGTATTTGGCTGGGAAAATAATTACATTTAATTTGCATTCATCTCTAACTGAAATTTAGCATTTCCATCAAGTTTGAATGTAAGTAACGAATCACAGTGTTATTAACAGTAACTGTTATCAGTGAAAATCAGATATTTTTATATCACATTGCAATTGTTGTAAACATCACAAAATGCCACTTATACTCATTATCACTTCAAAATTATAGTAGTTATTAAATCTGCTGCTAGATCTTGTTATTTGATGTGTTAACAAAGAAGCCTCCGTATCATTATAACGCAAATGCTTTTTAAAATATTTTGATGACTGTATTTAAATATAATTGGTTTATTTTGAACTTTATAATGCGTATTTTAATATATATCATAATACGTATTATTTCATGTTTATTATAATGTAATAAATATCATTTGATTCATTTAAAAATATCATTCTATGCGACCGACAAGGGCTTAATTTCTAAAATATACAAACAGCTCATACAACTCATAACAAAAAAACAAACGACCCAATCGAAAATGGGCAGAAGACCTAAACAGACATTTCTCCAAAGAAGACACACAGATGGCCAAAAAGCACATGCAAAAATGTTCAACATCACTAATTATTAGAGAAATTCAAATCAAAACTACAACGAGGCATCACCTCACACCGGTCAGAATGGCCATCACCAAAAAATCCACAAACAATAAAATGCTGAGAGGGTGTGGAGAAAAGCGAATCCTCCTACACTGTTGATGGGAATGTAAATTGGTGCAGCCACTATGCAGAACAGCACTGAAGTTCCTTAAAAACTAAAACTAGAGCTACCATATGACCCTGCAATCCCACTCCTGGACATATACCCTGAGAAACTATAATTTGAAAAGATACATGCACCCCAACGGTCACAGCAGCACTACTTAATAATACCCAAGACATGGAAGCAAACTAAGTGTCCATCAACAGAAGAATGGATAAAGAAGACGTAATATACATATACGCACACACACACACACATATATATATATACCCACATATATATATACATATACACACAGTGGAATACTACTCAGCCATAAAAAAGAATGAAATAATGCCATTTGCAGCAGCGTGGATGGACCTAAAGATTATCATAGTATGTGATGTGAGTCAGATAGAGAAAGACAAGGACAAATATCATATGATATCACTTATACGTGGAAGCTAAAAAATGATACAAATGAACTTATTTACAAAACAGAAACAGGACATAGAAAACAAATTTATGGTTACCAAAGGGAGTAGGGGAGGGATAAAGTAGGAGTTTGGGATTAGCAGATATAAACTACTATATATAAAACAGCAAGTTAAACAGCAAGAACCTACTGTATAGCACAGGGAACTAAATTCAATATCTTTTAATAAACCACACTGGAAAAGAATATGAAATATACATATCATATATATGTATATGTGTATAAACTGAATCACTTTGCTGTATACCAGAAACTAATACAACATTTTAAATCAACTATACTTCCGTAAAAAAATAAATTAAAAATATCATTCCAAAAAGAGGCTCACAGGCTTCACCTGACTAACAAAAAAGATGCATGGGACAAAAATAGTTTAGACCCTCTGAAGGAAGAAGTTTTTGCAGGAAGGACAGCTAGGAAAAGACACACTGGTCGGGGGAAAACACAGAGAGAAGTGGGGTGATGTGAGGGCAGAAGTGTGTGTGTTTGTATACATAGCAGCAGTGAATAACAGGCTTCTGTAAGTTAGTATTACTAACTGTCCTCAAATTCTTGAATAAGATCCTGGTATAAAGATAATATAAAATGTTTTCTTGTTGGGCCCAAGTTTAGATGGTGTGGACTGTTTGCTGCCCAAACAACAATTTGCAGCTACTGTTTAGAATCCTAAATAGGCCACTGACAAAAATTCTTGACCTTCAGCCCATTTTAGTCCCCAGGTAGAATTTGGGTTTTCTGTTCCCTCCTTTGTCTGTGACTAGCCTTGTTAAATTACCAGATGTTTTTACTCAATTGATTTCAGTTAGGGTGTTTGGGCTTCATAATTGCTTGATGTTTTAATGCTCTCCAAAATCATTAGCATCTTAAAGGAGCTCTTCAAGTACCTTAAGGCAAGGGTCAAAGTCTCAAATGCTCTCCAGGGCTAAGCAGATGATGTGAGTGAGTAACGATGAATCCGGTTAGCTCAGGATTTTTCTGAAGCATAGCCATGCTCTCTGGGGTTTTCCAAAGTCTTTGTTCCATTCCCCAGCCCCCATTTTTTTCTGGACACTGAGTCTGTGTGTTGCTATGTTGGAATGAGGAACAGTGTTTCCAGAGCTTCCAGTCTTCCAACAGAGCCCTGAGTTCCAGAATTTTGTGTGATAAATCCTTATTCTTAAATGCTGTGTCCCATGTTCAGCCAGCATCTAAGCTGCCAACCTCTGGCTTAACAACACACGGAAAATGAGGACATTCCTAACACAGAAGACAGATTATTTTGATGTTGGCTTTCCCCAGCTTTCTCTTGGCCACAACATCCGAACAGCCTTTGACAGTGGTCTTTCCTATGCGTGATCATATTTGCCCTTAAAGAACTGGGGTAAGTGTTCATTCTACAGATTAAACCCATTCCACAGGTTAAAAACTGAGGCTCAGAGAGGTTACCTGATAAATCCGTGGACTGAGCTGGTCTACATTTCAGGTTTCAGATGGCCTCACTACCTAAAATACCCCCGGGAGGTCAATTAAGAGCCGGCCCTAGCTTGAGCTGGCCGTCTCTGGCTTCCAACTTTCTCCTTGGGATACATTTAAATAGTTTTAAACAGAAGCTTGGCAACATATGATTTTGGCATCTAGTGCAACTGCTTTGACTGCCTCTGGTCTTTTATGTTCTAATCAATTGGTTTCATGCTTTTTAAATGTTCACGTATATCCTGGTGTGCAGCGATCTGAAAGGTATCATGGAACAACTTTGACTTTTCCATTCGTTCAAAGGTTTTAACAGGTTGATCATATCGGCAGTGAGCTGCGGGTCCCTCCCCCCTTCTCCTCCTTCACAGAAATATTACCACAACTTGCTGGTTTCTCTGGAAATAGCTGCTTGCCGTAGTGATAAATCTTAGTATGTAACCCCTGATGCATTTCCCATTTTCCCACCAAATTCCACTGTCCAAATTTGGAGTCCCAACTTGACCACAAGCAGATACAATTTCACTTTGTGGGATTTTCCCAGCTTTTCCTTGCATTACGGTTGCAAAGCTTGTAACGCTAGCTGTGTCTGAGCCAGCCCTCCAAAAAAGGCAATTGTGCTCCTTGACAGAATCGCGAAGCACGGCACTGCTGCCAGCTCCACTCCTCCAACGGCCTTTTCAGGATTCTGGGGCTGCGTCCAGTCCTTCCTCCACTGGTTAATGATGTGGGCCCTTCAAAAGGCTCCGAACCCATTAAAAGACTTAAGAAAAGAAGGGAGGAAAATAATGCATATCCTTCCTCTCAGTTTCTGGAGCTCCTTTTTTATTTTCTTCATTACCAAGACCCTATCATTCTTTCATTCATTTAATCAATACACATTATAAATTACCAACCATGGCTCAGGCTAGGGGTTGGAGAAAACAAGCAAAACAAGACGGGCTGCTATTTCTGCAGGGACAAAACAAGGGAAACAGATATGAGATAATAATAACAATAAGAGCAGTCCACAGACCCTTATCCAAAATCCTTGAGGCCAGTGGAGTTTCAGAATTCAGAAATGTTCAGAACTTAGAGACATGACATGTTGTATATTGTGTATTTCACGGGACCCCGATACCAAATCTAACTGGTATAAGAAGACTTCCAAGTAGCTTCAGTTCAGGTCAGAGTTTGCCCCCATATTCATTTTGGCACCAAATTTTCCATTTCAGAGCCTTTTGGGTTTCGGAATTACAGCTACAGGATTGTGGAACTCCGACAGTTATCGTTTACTGAGTGTCTACTATGTCCCAGGAAATGGACATGTCTTACACTCTTTAACCCTCCGAACAGTCCATCAAAGGAAACTGTTGTTTCGTTGTTACTGAGCACCCTATCTGATAAAGGTTCGCGTAGGCCACCTTAAGGGAACCTTGTAACACGGCAGCACGGTAGTGCTCTATTTTAAGGAAAGGAGGCTGAGGTTCGTGGCGGTTAAATAACTCTCACAAGGTTGTGCAACAGGTAAATGGCAGGGCTGGGACCCTTGTCTGTTGGTACCAAAAGCTGCATTTTTTTCCATGATGCAAAACCGCTGCTTCCTTGGGAGCCACTTTGATTCCACTGAATGCCCTTCCTGCCCTTTCCACTTTTGGAAGCCCTCCCCAGTTTCCCCGAGAGGACTCTACAGCATGAGGATGATAAGTCCTACCCCACGGTTTTGTTCCCAGTAACACACCCACCGTTGATGGTCCTTGGTTTTCTCTCTGTGCCTCACTGCAAAAAGTTTTGGAAACTGACCTATCTGGCATTGAATTTCATTCCTGACCCTAAAAAGAGCTTGGGAAAGCCACTTAACCTCTCTGAGAGTGTTTTCATTTTAAATGAAAAAAGTCCATAATTCTTACACTTACTATTGGAATAAAATGAGCTAATTTGTGTAAAGCGCTTAACATGACACCTGAGAAACAGTAAGTACTCGACAAAGGGTAGCTCTTACTATTGTAATTATGATTACTTTTGTTATCACTAGTACTGTAAAGTTACTGTGTGAGCATTTTCTATGCCCTAGGTAACATTCAAAGTAAATTAGACGCAGTAGCACAGAGCAATCCATCCCACTCTAAATACCTGGCAAAGCCACAGTCTTTTCTGAAGAAAGTTGATCATATGAGCCTCGATACTATGAACAATGCTGATTGACCCAAAAATAGACACTTGACCATGAATAGTCATCCTCAGGGGCTTCTGGCTTCTGAGTTCTCTTGGTACAAAGCTCTTGCTGAAAAGGGATACTAACGATTTACTGAATCCATCAGAAAGCTTTTCTAAAGGAAGTTTGGATGTGAAACAGAAAAGAAAGGGCAGCTGGTCCTGGGACCAGGAGGCAAAGTACAGACTAGACACAGAGCAAAACATGTAAGGCAGCAAAGCCAGAATCTGGAAGGGAGTAGAGGGTAGTATCGGGGTGTAGAAGCATCGAGAAGCACTTCCATAGCATCAGGAGAATGCATGCAGGGAAAGCACTGCAGTTGAGTCACCTAAGTGCCAGAGGAGGGACTTGGACCAGTAGCCCTTGAACTCCAGAGTTTCTGCTCTTGGCCTCCACGGGTGCGGGGGCGGGGGGGCGGTGCTGGCTACAAAGCCTCATGCCTCTTGGGACCAGCTGAGTAACAGAAATGAAGGGTGGGTGCCTGAGGAGGCCTGTGTCAAGGTGGAGAGTGTGTAGCCCTTCAAAAAGGGACAGTTGCTAATGCATTTTAGACAAATGGTACTATGTGGGAACACGAGTCAAAGATGTCAGGTCTTCTGACTTTTCAAGAGAAGCCAGACATCCAGACATCCACAGGAAAACTCCAGTGCCTCAACACTGAAAACTAATTCAGTTTTCTTTAAGCACTGTGTACGCAAAAATACATATAGACACACAGACACAGACACTCACAGACATGTGCGCATACACACACACGTCTTTGGGTTAGATTTAGTCTACAGGCCTCCAGTTTGAAAACACTGCCTTATACCATCAGTTATAAGAGAAGGGAGACTTTTAGTGCAATGCCCACGTGTTCTTCTCTAACCAATGAGGACAGGAAAGAAGAAAGATGTTCTATCAGTCCAGTGAGGAAGTACCCCAGAGACTGCCATTTAAAGGCAATTTCTGGGAGCAGAATTCAGAAAGAATGCCTCTTCAAAGGATCCAAACCATTTCATCAGTCCAAAGAGAAAAGAGGTGTATGTTTCTGGTCAAGTTGGAGTAACAGGGACCAGATTTACCCTCCCACCTGAAACCAACATATATATGAGACAGCATTTTTCAAGACAGTGAATGTAAGGCACCACGAGATAAGGGAGGCAACTGAAGCCAGCCCTACCATGGCCCCAGCCCACTGGAGAGCATTTCCAAGCCTCGGCACAGAAAGGAGAAACCTCGAGGAGCCCGGTGGTCACATTGAGCTGAAGTGATGGGGCAGAGAATGTGGGGAAACCAAAATGGCCGGAGTTTAGAGGACAGAGAACTGGAGCGCAGGCAGAGCTCTGGAGATTTACAAAGCTTCTGTCTAGGTCTTCAGCTGAGTATTTATCAGCACACGGATGTGAG
>NW_020172779.1:12820980-12863549 GCF_003031525.2 Neophocaena asiaeorientalis asiaeorientalis
TTCCTGCAGCTGACAAGGGCCAAGAATAATTCTTTTTCCCAACAGCCAGAGGGCAAAATCTCATATTTCATGGAGTATTGGTAAAATATTTGGAATAGTTTTGCCTCAGTTATGGGGGAAATTAGCCTTAGAAGAAATGTTGCTCTGTCTTAACAGAGCTTAAAAGCAAAACTCAAAAAGATCAATTTGCTAAATTTTGACAAATGTATACACCTGTGGAAGGTCGCTGCAGGCAAGACAGGTCATGATCATCATCTCCAAAAGTTTCCTTGTTCCCTTTTTACAATCCCTTCCTCCCTACCTCCCCCCTCTGTCCCGCCTGTTCCCCTCTACAATCCCCAGGCAAACAATGATCTGGTATCTCCTCACCATAGATCGGTCTGCATTTCTCAGGACTTTGTAGACACGGAATCAAATGGTATACACTCATTTTTTTCTTCATCTGCTTCTTTCACTCAGTGTAGTGATTTCGAGATTCAGCTATGTTGTTGCCTTCCTTTTAATGTTCACTGATACTCCACTAGAGAGCAAAAGTTGAGAGAGAGGCAGAGTCCCTCCATCTCTTGGGCAGGTGTGCTGTCAGAGCACGTGAATGTGTAAAGAGGGCGGTGACTCGTCCAAAGGGAATGAATATTTTACATCCTCAAAACTGGAAGTGAGACTGTATGATGATTGGGAGGTCAGGAGGCCATGAGGTGAAAGGCTCAAGGCCAGCTGTGGCCACCCAGAAGCAAATGTAAGAGATCAGAGGCGGCTTCCAAGGAACCAAGAGGGAAGAATGGGGAGCAAGTGTTTATAAAGAATTGTGTGTAGGGGTTGATTCAGAAACACAGCGTCTTCTTCCTCAAACCCTGATTTACTGATTGTTGCCTAACAATAACTAGAGAATTGGGTTGAAAAGGATTCTGAGGTTACATAGAGATGGAGAACAAAGGGTGTTTTAGCAGCGGCTGTCAGAGGCATGAGGCAGGAGAATGGCTGGCACACCTGTTCCACATCTGCTATTCCAGCTCTAAGGTGTCCTCCAGTTGGAGGTCTGAGGAAACCTAAGTGTAAGTCCTTCTCATTCTGAATTCATTATTTCCTTTTCAGGACAGCACCTCTCTTTGAAACACTTCTCCTCAATCCTTCTACCAATTCTAGGAGAAAAAGAGCTTGCTCTAACTAGGAGTGAGGCAACTGGGTGTGGAGGTTCATTCTCTACTTGATGCTTCCTTCCTTCATGGCATTTCACCTAGCTGGGCCTCAGTCTCATCTATTCCATAGTGTAATGGACTGAATGTTTGTGTCCTCCCAAAATGCATCTGTTGAAGCCCTACTGTGATGGTATTGACAACCCAGCATGATGGTCTTTGCAGGTAGAGCCCTTGGGAGATCATAATGGAATTAGTGTCCTTATAAAAGGAGGAAGAGAGGTAAGAGCTCTCTGATAAACAGAGAAGAAACAGCAAGAAGGTAACCATCTGCAACCAGGAAAAGAGTATCAATCACTCAGAACCATATCAGCCGGCAGCTTGATCCTGGACTTTCCAAACTCCAGAACTGTGAGAGCTAATTGTTATTGCTTAAGCCATCCAGTCTGGTATTTTGTTATAGCAGCTCGACCTAAGACACACGGGCATGCTAAAAGATGCTCAGCATCACTAACTATTGGAGAGATACAAATCAAAACTACAATGAGGTACCACCTCACATCGGTCAGAATGGCCATCATTAAAAAGTCTACAAATAACAAATGCTAGAGAGGGTGTGGAGAAAAGGGAACCCTCCTACACTGTTGGTGGGAATGTAAGTTGGTGCAGCCACTATGGAAAACAGTATGGAGGCTCCTCAGAAAACTAAAAATAGAATTACCATATGATCCAGCAATCCCACTCCTGGGCATATATCCGGACAAAACTATAATTCAAAAAGAGACATGCACCGCTATATTTATAGCAGCACTATTCACAGTAGCCAAAACATGGAAACAACCTAAATGTCCACAGACAGATGAATGGATAAAGAGGATGTGGTACATATATACAATGGAATATTACTCAGCCATAAAAAAGAATGAAATAATGGCATTTGCAGCAACATGGATGCAACTAGAGATTATCATACTAAGTGAAGTAAGTCAGAAAGAGAAAGACAAATGCCATATGATATCACTTGTATGTAGAATCTAAAATATGGCACGGGGCTTCCCTGGTGGTGCAGTGGTTGAGAGTCCACCTGCCAATGCAGGGGACACGGGTTCGTGCCCTGGTCAGGGAAGATCCCACATGCCGCGGAGCAGCTGGACCCGTGAGCCATGGCCACTGAGCCTGTGGGTCCAGAGCCTGTGCTCCGCAACAGGAGAGGCCACAACAGTGAGAGGCCCACATACCGCAAAAAAAATAAATAAAAAAAAAATAAAATAAATAAAAATAAAATATGGCACAAATGAACCTATCTATGAAACAGAAATAGATTCAGACATAAAAATCAGACTTGTGGTTGTCAAGGGGGAGGGGGGTGGGGGAGGGAAGGACTGGGAGTTTGGGATTAGCAGATGCAAACTATTATGTATAGGATGGGTAAACAACAAGGTCCTATATTCAATATCCTGTGATAAACCATAATGGAAAAGAATATTAAAAAAAGAATGACATGTGTATAACTGAGTCACTTTGCGGTACAGCAAAGATGGGCACAGCATTGCAAATCAATTACGCTTCAATTTAAAAAATTAAATTAAGACACATGGGCATGTTAAACTACATGATCTAAATGTGATAATAAAACAAATAAAACTACTGTTGTCCATGGTGATGTTTCCTTAGAGCAGACTTTGTACAAATCCAGGGACCAGATGGATTTTTTTTTAAATTGGGAATTTAATCAACTCACGTTTCAAAATTACCAGTTCTTTTCCATATTCACTCACTCCCCATGTGCACATATTTTGTTCTGTACAGAGTCATTAAATACTCGGCAAGGATAAGAAAAAGTGCTTTTGACCTTTGGGGAATGCAATTTAGGGTTTATTGTTTGGAAAGCCCCAGGTAAATAATGATTATCCAGTAATAAATTGTGTAACTGCATTTAATCTGTGCTTGGAGGCTAGGAAGCACTGCAAATTAGTACCTTTCAAACAGAGGAATCCATGATGATGGGGGGGCAGAAGGAACCAACTAGTGTAAGGACACCTGCTGCTGTAGCAAGCGTCTCTCCAGAGGTTGAAACAGTACAGAGGTATTGGGTTTAGTCCACTCTCAGTCACTGCCATTCAAGTGATGAGGAAGACCAGGACAAATTATTAGAGGTAAGGAAAACAGGTCCTAGGATAGAAGATCAAAGGATTTTGAACTATGCTCATTAGCCAGGAGAAAACTAAGGGCCAACTTAGGGAATGTGTTCACAAATCAAGCGAATAGAACGAGCTGGAAAAAGTCATAGAGTAAGAGGAATGAGGTGATTAGTTTAAGGTCTATATTGAACTAGTTGCAGGTGTGACCTTGAATAAAGGATTGCCCTTTTCTGGACTGGGGACAGGAAAACAGTGACTAAGATGTGAGCACCAGAGTGAGATCACCTGGGCTTTAATCCCATCTCAGAAGAAGGGGGAATAGAGGACAAAGCACCTGTTGATAGGGAAATTGGTAAATAACCATCACACTATCCGTGGTAACAGGGACTGAAGGTGAAACTAATGCAGTGGCCAGGGGAGGAGAGCACTGCATGACTTAAGATCACTCATCGCTCTAAGGTTTTGTCAATATGATGTTGAATGATGAGGATATAGAGTCAGATCTCAGCTTTTGGAATCTGAGAAATTTAGGTTCTAATCTACATCTGCCACTTACTACCTTGAGATGGTCATTCTGCCTGTCTGAGCCTCAGTTTGCTCATCTATAAAATGGGAATATAATAAATGCCTTAGAAGGGTCTCCATAAGGATTAGAGGCAATATAGGTGAAGTTCCTGGGTTAGTGTCAAGTGCCAGTCATTCAGTTTCACGACAAATAGCAGAAGCTATTATTTTTATTGTACCAAACTTAATCACACAGCCAAGATGTTGAGGACCAAATAATGGATATAAACATAATAAGGGAATACATACATATCTATAGCTATCTATCTGTATGTATACACGTATGTATGTATATTAGAAAAGTATACAAACAAGAGAAAATACACATTAAAAAGGAAGACACCAGGATACTTAGAAAGATTCCTGAAAATGTTGCATTCCATCCTGATATAATGTCTATAGATGACATATTACAGAGATTTTCTCTGCAAATATCAATTTAATCCACATCTAATTTCCATCAAGGAACTTAAATATTAATTTTCTTTTTACTTATGAAATACTGCTTGCAAAACAGTAACTCCCATAATGAAAGTTCCTTCCTGAAATCTAATATGAATAGATGAATTCCTATAGTTAGCCAAAGTTGGAGGTGTTGACTAAACAGATGAAAATAGCAGTTAACCAACCTAACGATCCATCAAAATCTGGTCTTGGGGCTTCCCTGGTGGCGCAGTGGTTGAGAGTCCACCTGCCGATGCAGGGGACACGGGTTCGTGCCCCGGTCCGGGAAGATCCCACATGCCACGGAGCGGCTGGGCCCGTGAGCCGTGGCCGCTGAGCCTGCGCTCCGCAACGGGAGAGGCCACAGCAGTGAGAGGCCCGCGTACCGAGAAAAAAAAAAAAATCTGGTCTTATCATCAACAAAGCCATCTCTCCTCCTATCAGTCATTATAGCTGTTTCCTCCTAGACTATTTTTGTCTTATCTTCTCTGTATCAATAAGCCAAGTATCAATTGTGAGCAAGCTGGGCAACCGGGCAGAATCTTATAAGTTTATATCAAATTGGCCAGTCCTTTGGGTCCCAGAATCTACCTCATATTCCGATAGCTATGTCATTTATTTTTATTTCCTCTGCACTCCAACTTTTTAATTTAATTTAATTTCGTTTATTTCTACTTTTTTGTGAGAAGATTCTGGGCTCCTCAGAGCACACTTGAGTCTTCTATGATGTGAGAATTGCATACCTTGAGGAAAAAGTACCCTCAATAGAATTAAAATGTTTGCTGACTGGTTCAAATTCAGCTAGGTTTCTTGGAAACTTTAGCCCTGCAACATTCACCAGTTAACTCATCAGTTAACAGGCTAATAACAACCGCTGCATCGAAAATTCTAGGCTTGCAGGGAACTTGTATCTTCAACTTCTGGGTGACAGGAACATATAACTAGAAATTTGGTAGGCCACATGCTTTAAGTGAACAGCGTTAGGGTTAGAGAGATTTATATGGAGCCCAAGAGCAGGAAAACATAGATGCACATACTTTTGAACTGGAAGAACCTTGGGAATCATCTAGACTGAGCAGGGGTCCTCCGACTTCAGAATACATCTGAATCACTTGGAGGGCTTGTTTCACACAGGATGTGGTTTCCCACCTCAGAGTTTCTGATCCAGTAGATATGGGGAAAGGCATGAGATTTTGCATTTCTAACGAGTTCACGAGATAATGCTGGTCTGTTGATAGGGGGACCACAATTTGAGAACCAATGGTTCAGAGCAGTAGTTTTCCATCTTTGCTGCATATTAGAATCACCTAGAAAAAATTTTTAAATTCCATTGCTCAAGTCATATTTCATAACAAAACAGAATTTCTGTGGGTAGGACTGGTTATTCAGTAATCTTTAAGGTTTCCCAGATGATGCCAATGTGCAGCCAGTTTTAACAACCAGTTTTCCAGATGAGGAAACCAAGACTATCTTGCTGGTGGCAGGATAAAGTCTAGATTCTGACTCTTCTGTCTCCTACTGAGAGCTTTTTCTGTTTCACTCATAACACTGACTCAGGAAAAAAAAAAAAAAAAAAGAAAGTACACAGTAGACTGGGTTAGGTAACAGGTTTTAACAAGAAACCCCTGTATTCTTGCACCCATTAGCACGGCAACACAGACATACTAGTTATCAACTGCTGCATAAAATAGTACTTCAAATCTTAATGGTTTAAAACAACAAATAGCTATTATCTCACAGCTTTTGTGGGTCAGAAATTATGCCCAGGCTGAAGTCATCTCAAGGCTTGACTAGGGAAGGATCCACTTCCAAACTCACTCTCTGGCTGTTAGCAGACCTCAGGTCCTCACTGGCTGGTGGCCAATGACATCAGCTCCTGGCCCACATGCCACATAGAGTAGCTTACAACATGGCACCTGGCTCCCTGCAGAAGAAGCCAAAGAGCAAGATACAGAGAGAGGGCAAACAAGATGGAAGCTACAGACTCTGTGTAACCAGGTCTTAGAAGTAAGTCACTATGCCCAGCCTACACTCAAGGGGAGGGAATTACATAAGGGCATGAAGACCAAGAGGCAAGAATTACTGGGAGCAATCCTGGAAACTGCCTACCACAATACAGCTATTGGAATTTAAAAGAAATAAAAGATTAATAATAAGCCACAGTCCTCTCAGCATACAGGAAATAATAACAAAAGCATTAAAGGCAATTCAAGGCTTCTAAGAGATGAGTTCTCCCCATGGATGTGTGTGTGAGGGAAGACTGGAGACCCAGGAAGAAAGAAGGGAAAAAGCCATGCAAACAAAGGAAACTAGGAACAAAGTGTTTTCTCTAAATTCCCTAGAGTATAAAGGAAAAGAACTTCTGAAAATCATTAGGGAAGTGAAAGAAGGTGGAATATGAGCTTTACTGGAAACGGAAGAAGCTAGTAGGATATCCAATAAACAAGGAGGCAACTGTACTATACTTACTAAGGTAATTGGGGGAAATATGTAAATACTTCATTTCACCCAGATGTCTAGGTTGGCTGAATAAGTGGAATACATATACATTAAGTCTTAAATGTTCAAGAAAGTATATCCTACCTGAAGATTAAAATAATAGGCTATATAGGAACAAAGAGACCATTTTCATACAAGGGAATTGAAAGTAGATCTATGTCAAATTCACAACTAGAACTGGGATCTCCTGGTCCCCAAGCCCAATACTGCTCTTACATAACCCCACCCACAAACCAATAATATACATTCAGTTCTATAGTAGTTCACCAACATTCCAGACAATGGACTGCCACTGTTTTAACCAAGTCTCCTGGCAGTACAACTGATTGCAAAGGTGAGAAACAAGTAGGTAGGTGAGTGTGTCCTTCCTGAAGGTGACTTTTCTACTCACAGTTTGTCTCCTTGGGCAAAAGGAAAGTTTGCAATAGACATAAAGAACAGCATTAGCAGATGCCCAGCTCAATTATATTTGATTTCTTTTCTCCACGAGCATTCACTAGGGTCAGATAACGTGCTAAGCTCTGCACCATCAGAGGTTACAAGGCCAGATAAGAGATACCACTTACTCTTGAGGAGTTCCCAGGCTAACAGAGACAGAAAGGCAAGTCAGTAATTACAGTGCAGTGCAGTTAGGTGTCTCCCTGGGAACACGCATCAGGGGAATTCAAATCAGATTGTGAGTAAGAAAAGGCTTCCTAACAAAGGTGACCCTTGAGATGAATTTTGAAGACGAAGTTAAGTTTATTTGGATAAAAGTAAGGAAAACCTTTGGTGGAAGTAATTTTACATACAAAGGAATAAAGGCTTAGAAGCACATATGTTCTCGGGAATAGAAAGAAATTCAGTGTGGCTGGACTGATGGATTTTTGGAGGAAAGGGTGCAAGAACTAAGAATGAAAAGGACTGTCCTAGTTTTTTATTGCCTCTATAACAAATTACCACAAACTTAGTGGTTTAAGATGACACACATTTATTCTCTTACAGTTCTAGAGGTCAGATTGCCAAAATGAGTCTTACTAAAGGCTAAAATCAAGATGTGCGAAGAGCTGGTTCCTTCTGGAGGCTCTAGGGGAAAATCCATTTCTTGTCTTTTTCAGCTTCTAAAGCTGCCAGAATTTCTTGGTCACATCACTCCAATCTCTGTCATCACATCACCTTCTTCGCTTCTGTATTCAAATATCCCTCCACCTTCCTAGTTTAGGGACACTTATGATTACATTTAAGACCCACATGGATAATCCAAAATCATCTCCCTGTCTCAAGATCCTTAACTATCCTATATGCAAAGTCCATTTTGCCATATAAGGTAACATTCACAGGTCCCAGGGATTAGGGCATAGGTGTTTTTGAAGGACAAAATTGCACCTACCATAAGAATGTTGTGAGTTAAAGTGAGCTTTTGTTCACCTTAAAATCTGTAGAAAGCCATAAGTTTTTAAGCAGGAGAGTGATGAAGCAGATTTGGGGGACGCTCACCTTGGCAACGTAGAAGAGGAATTAAAGGGGCAAGAAGAGAGAGAAGCAGCCATGTTTTCAATAATCTGAGTAAAAAATGATAAGAACTTGAACTAAAGAAAGGGTTTTGGAAATACAGAGAAGGAATTAACATGACAGGTTTTACATCTAAATCAGGAAGACCTGAAGACTCTTAGAATTGGAGAAATAAAGGGTAAGAAGTCATCTGAAAAGACTTGCAGATTTCTGGCTGGGGTCATCAATTTGATATGCAAGGGTATATGGGTAGGGCTGAGAGTGTTGGAGAAAGGAAGGAAGAGGCTGGGGATGATGAGTTCTCTTATGGACCAGTTGGGTTTGAGATACTTGGAGGATATCTCATGAAGATAACCAGCTAACCTGTAGGAAGTTGGTGACTCTGAAGCTTAACAAGGAGGTCTATGCAGAGCACTTGATCTTACTGACATCAGCATATGAGTGAGCACTGAACCACAAAATAGGGTATGACTATTATGATCATTCTACAAGATAGAGAGGGGGGAAAAAGGACTATGAACAAAGCCCTGGGAAATACCAATATGCAAAGCTGAGGGAGCCCACAGAGGATCCTGGAGAGAAAGGGCCAATGAAGGAAGAGAAAACTAAAAGGAATGGGCCTAAGAAGACAACAGGAGAGATTCAAGGAGTAAATTGCAACTATGAGAAAAAATACTGTTTGGGAAATCATATAAGAGACATATATCTAATTTCCCTGAAGATCTCCTACAAATCAGTGAGAAAAATATTAATTTAAGAGACACATACCAAAAAAAATGAATATTTAACAGGAAAAAGTATAAATGACACTTAAACATATGAAAAAATGCCCCACCCCCCATATAAAATAAATGCAAATTAAAAGTACACTGAGATGTAAAATTAAAATTTTTTATAACACTGCATTAGGCACTCCTAAATCACAGGTTGTTTGCATTATAAACTGCACAAGCTCCCTGAAGAATTCTTTTGAATATCTATCAAAATGACTAATGTATATTCTTTCTGCAACTGGATAGTGCTGAGTTAGCAAATGTTTATATCTTTAAAAAAAAAAGTCAGAGGAATATGTGTGAATGTGTATATGTGCATATGTGTGTATGCGTGTAAGTATGCATTTTTGCTTGTGTGTACAAAAATTGCTCACAGAACTGGATCCTTAACCATGTGATTTTATTACTTATTTGTAAATAAATTAATTTAATTTAATTAAGAAAGGAAACAGTTGTCGATATTTCCACATGCTACAGAAATTTCTTAGAAAGTAAAACAAAAAACAGAAATGAATCAATTGTTTCGGGGAGCAATACTCAGCCCATTGGTGTCCTTAGAAAGACGGTTTCAGTGATATATCAGGAATAGAATTCAAATTGTAGTTAAGCCCACAGAAGGGAAGTTTTAAAAAAATGAAGACCTTAAAAGTAGGCCGATATTTCAAGAAAATTGGCTAAAAGGGGAAAACATGAATATAAGTCACAGCCAAAAGTTAAGGTTTTTATTTGTTAGTTTGCTTGTTTGTTTTTTAATATGTGCATACTTCTGTTCTGAAGGGAAAGAGAGAAAGCCATAAGATACAAGTTTTTAAAAGGGATATTTAGGGTAGTATAATGTTCATACAGGAGCAGAATGGTATGAGATCTAGAATAAATTTTAATGCGAATACCTAAGTCAGAGGTAATTTCATCACATCCATCGAGATAGGAAATGTATACAAAGTGGATGTATACAAAGATGAGTGTACAAATGAACAAATTTACAAAACAGAAACAGACTTAGAGAACGAACTTACGGTTACCGGGGAGGAAGGGCGGAGGGAAGGGCTGGTTAGGGAGTTTGGGATTGACATGTACACACTGCTATATTTTAAGAGGGTAACCAACAAGGACCTACTGTATAGCACAGGAAATTCTGCTCAATGTTATGTGGCAGCCTGGATGGGAGGGGAGTCTGGGGGAGAATGGATCCATGTATATGTATAGCCGAGTCGCTTTGCTGTGCGCCTGAAACTATCACAACATTGTTAATCGGCTCTACTCCGATATAAAATAAAAAGTTTAAAAATATATATAAAAGAAAAGAAAAGAAAAAAAGATGAGTGTACAAATGTCAAAGAAGGAAACTGATGAAAATCTCACTTTTGGCCTTGATTTTTTTCTCACTGAAGTTGACTGGGAAGTCATCTGTGGAGAGTGAGAAGAGTAGTGGTAAATTGGAGGTTTGAGCAAAGAAGTGAAAGTTTAAAACGTCTGCTGCAGGAGTGGAAGATGGTAATGAACCACGGAGAAATGTAGAAGAATTGGCTGAAAGCACCAAAAGCCGATTGAGACTCTGAATTTGTAATGAGATCAAATATCCACGGGAGCTTGATTTCTCTATCAGAATTCAGCTCCCTAACTATCAAAATGAGAAACTGAGAAGTTAAGGTTGGGTCTTACAATATAGACAAGGGAACAATTAAAGGCTATTCATGAAAACATGAGTGAAATGCTGGATCACAATAACATAATTTAGCCAAGCTAGATAGCAAGGAATGTGAAGCAGGAAGCAGGGTGATAAGTGGAAGAAGACAGAAGAGCTGGGGTGTGGAGGTCTAAAAGATAGAAGTCAAGGGGTGAAGTCAAAGAACTGAAAGTAGAGGACAGAGAGGATGGAGAGTGGGATTTGAGTTCTAGACTTAGAGGAGGAGACTTTGGCCATGACAATGACCAAGGGAGAATGTAGACAAGGGGGAACTGAGGTAAGGATCACTGGAGATGAGAAAGTCAAACACTGCCTCATGCTTCCTTTATCCTGGGTTCCATGCTTGTTACCACTGGGGCTCTCCCCAGAGGCAGAGTATGCCACAAACAGGAAGACTGGATGAGAACTGCTGACTTTAAATGTTTCCCCAAAGTGTGGGTCATAGTGAAATGAAGGGTCTCATCTAATGGAGTTTACAATATATGGTCTTTCTGGACCCTAACATCTCAGCCCTTCATTTAGTGTAGAGAAACTGTATCCCCTGGGATTAGGTCTGGGGATGGTGATGCACTGGACCCTGAGCTGACCCTCCGCAATTGTCTGTATTTGGTTACCTCTGAAATGCACTGGTGTCACATTAGCACTAAATTAGAGAATGTTTTTCATGTTTCTAAATGTCAAAGACCTTATAAAATAAGTGTAAGCATCTACAGAAGGGGAGGGAGCGCTGATAAATAATTTTCCATTAGACCATTGTGCTTGTCAAGGTCTCCCAAGGGCTGTTTATGAAAAGTGGGAGAAGTTCTGCAATTTTGGCAGAAAAGAAGTGCCTCCAGTTTCTCGGGCCAGAACCATGAAATCTGTCAGAGCTCTGTTAGTCAACAAATCAGAAATTTGGTGCTGACTCATTTATCCACTCAAAAGTTTTATTACCTGCTTTCTTAGTACTGTTAACAAATTGGGTGATTTCAGACAAGTTATCTGAACTCACTGAACCCAGGAATTCTTATCTGTCAGGTGGGCCTATGAAACCTGACTTACTGATATCACAGAAATAAAAGAATAATAAAACTGGAAACTATTATTTCCCCTCCCAAGAAGTCTAAACCTCTAAGTCTAGAAGTCCAAGCTCTCCAACTAAAGTAGATAGTGATAAAATATATTATAAATTTCTATTTTTAGTTGTTATATATGTACATATATTTGTATATTATACATTATACATATATATTATAAAATACCTAGAGCAATCACTAAAAAATTCTACACAAAGACATACACTCAAAAACACTATAAATCGAGCTTCCCCAGTGGCACAGTGGTTGAGAGTACGCCTGCCGATGCAGGGGACGGGGGTTCGTGCCCCGGTCCGGGAAGATCCCACATGCCGCGGAGCAGCTGGGCCCGTGAGCCATGGCCGCTGAGCCTGCGCATCCGGAGCCTGTGCTCCGCAACGGGAGAGGCCACAACAGTGAGAGGCCCGTGTACCGCAAAAAAAACAAACAAAAAAGCAAAAAAATAACACTATAAATCAAAATGGAATTCTAAAAAATATTCAAATAATCCACAGGAGGTAAGAAAACATAAAAATTAAGAACTGAGAAAAAAATTAAAAAGTGGCAGATGTAGGCCCTAACATATCAATAACTACATTAAATTTAAATGATATAAATATACCAATTAAAAGACAGAGATTAGCAGAATGGATTAAAAACGTGACACATCTAATAGGCAAGTCACAAGAAACTCACTTCAAATATAAATAGTAAAAGGATAGAAGAAGACATTTCATACAAACCTTAATCAAAAGAAAGTAGGAGTGGCTGTATTAATATACAATAAAGTAGACTTTAGAACAAAAAAAAATTATCAACAGAGAGAAACATTACATAAAGAGAAAAAGTCCAATCCACTAAGAAGATATAGCAATCCTAAAGTATATGGACTAAACAACAGAACTGCAAAATCTGAAAAATAAAAACCTTTATAACTGAAATAAGAAATAGGCAAATCAAAAAATATACTGGATACTTCAACACTCCTCTTTCAATAATTGATAGAACTAGACAGAAAATCATGAGGGCTATAGAAGAATTCAAAAACATGATTAATAGAATCTAATTGACATTTATAGAACACTTCACCTAGCAAGAGCAGATTACACAGTCTTTTCCAGTACCTACAGAACATTTGCCAAAATAGATCACATCCTAGGCAATAAAACAAACCTCAACAAATTTTTTAAAATTGAGATCATACAGAATGTATCCTCTGACCATGGTGGAATCCAACAGAAACTAAACAGAAAGGTAACAAGAAAATATCCAAGCGACAAAAAGATAGGCAATGTTTCTATACTTCACTCTAACTAGTAAAATGACAACACCAGTAGTCTGTGATAAATTACAGATAGATAGATAGATAGATAGCCAGCCAGCTTCTCCACAGCTCTCTCCTTGACCCAGGAAAGCTCTTCTTCCCCAAGGATATCTTGACTCATGGACCTTGTCACCAACCCACCAACACAGTCTGAAATCCAGGAGAAAGTAGACAGGTGAGGAAGACTGCACCAATCAGAAAAATGTATTTTCATATAATTCTTAGAGCCATAAGTAATGTGAATGCCAAACAGCAAGAATTGCAGGGGAGTAGAGCATGGAAAATATGATTTAGTCACATTTTCCACAGATTCTGAGACACTTTTCATGCCCCTTATGACAGTAAGTGAACAACAGAAAATGTTGGTTAGACAACGTCCAGTTTCAAGTTAAATGGAAACAAATCCTGGTACCTAGCATCCTGTTAAATCCTTAAGTATTTTATGCCCTCTATTTAAACTGGGGAAAGGGACAAGAAGGGAGAGAAGAAGAGGGGAGAAGAGAGAAAAAGACAAATGAAGAAAGAGCAAAACAAGTTATGATTCAATTGATACAGCAGATTTTATCACTTCTTTTTCCTCCTTGACCGACTTGTTTCACCTTACGTTGCAAGTTTGGCCATTGCTCCTGGGAGACAATCCCAGCAGATTCTGCAGGCTAGTTTTGGCCTCAGCTGTGTCTAATGAAGTTTCTGTCTAATGAGGATCATCATGGATCAGTGGGTTCACATCATTCATTCCATTCATTTCAAAAACAACCTCCCTCACACCTCACACTCAGAATGCTTCATTAATTTACAGTAACCAGGACATTTTTAGAAAAGAGCTGATTGGTGTTTTCATCCCATTTTTTAAATTATGAATGCTAATTATGTACAATTTTGAAAATACCCAAAAGAAGAAAAAAAGCAAAAGCAAACACAGAGTCTCACACCAAGAAATGATTTAGTTTCCATATCTGTGTAAATCCTTCCAAATTTTCGTTTACATATTCTTGTTTTGATTCTTAACTTGTTTTACCTGGTTAAAATATTCTCTGTATAACTGTGTGTCCATTTTTTCCCTATTTTACAGCTGAACATTTTCCAAATTATTTATAAATCACTCCTCATTTTTAAGGACAGCATAGGTTTACATCAGCTGAATGTTCTGTTGTTTGTAGCCATTTGTTAGATTCATTAGGGATCAATTAAGTTGTGATTCCATCTTTCTTCATAAACCATTCCTCTCTATGTCCGTATGAGAGACTATTGTCTAGGTAGTTATACATCTACTACTTGTCTATGGACTCTGTAATGAGTCTTGAGGGGAGGGAGTGTGTTTTTTCTACCTTCCTCTAGGACTCAGCACAGTGCCTGACTTAGAGTAACTAACCAATAAATGCTTGTGGGAAGAATAAACCAGCCAACTGATCATTCAGGTACCCACGCGGTACCCTACAGATATTGAGTAGAATTATAAAAAGCAGTGCTCATGATAAGGACTTAGAGCAAAACATACCAGTGGTTGCCAGGGAGCCCAAGGACACCAAATTTCTCATGGGGCCTTCTCAGCAGTGAATGGGCTGACCCATAAAAATACTTTATCTCCTTGGTGATGTGATAATGTCTATTTCTAACCAAATGGCCTAGAACAGGAATTCCTTTTCTGAGTACAGCTCAGTCAGGTACCGTTGAGCTTCCCATTGGTATCTCTGACTCAAGTTCCTTCCCAGAGAAGGTGATTTGCTAAAATGCTCTCCTGGGTTTACCTATGGACCACTAGAGATCTGTTTCTACACTGGTCTTCCTGCCTCCCCGCTTGCATCCCCACACCCACTGTGAACTTTTGAAGACAGGAATCAGATCTGCCTACCTCAGTTTCCCCAATACTTAGCACAGTGCCTGAAACAGTATACCAGGAGTTCAAATTTAAACTCAGCCTATATGATTCCAAGCCCTGGCATCTTCCATTTATTTAATAAATATTGACTGAGATTCTACTATGTATATGGCTATACACTGCCTGCTAGAGACACAGGGTAAGCAGGACAGAAGAAGCAATCAGGTGGCAGCCATCAGGTGGCAGAAGCAATGAGGTGGCACCCTAATATTAATGTATTAGGGTACATTAATAAAGTCTTGGAGACGATCTAAGAGACTGTGTAAGTGGCCCAAAGATCATGCTGAAACCACAGTCTTAGACTCCATTCAGTTGGAAAGTAATAGGACCTGACCTCTCAACTAAATGTCTAGAATAGACAGCTTTCTTAAAGGGCCTGGGCACTTTGGTGGCAATGAGAACAAAGGCTCTGTTCCTTCCTCTTACCTGGAGCTTTTTGAGCTGCAGCATCTGCTGACCAGGAATCAATAGGTGTGACTGTGACATGCTCTGTGAGACTCTGGGAAGGTTAAACCTGACTTACTGGTCACTGTGATTAATTGGAGGTGGTCCCCTCAGGTTTGTCCTGTCATCCTTCAGGCTGACGCCCTGTGCAAATCAGACACATTTGAATAAGCAGCTCAAATTCCCTTTGACACAGAGAATCCCCCAAACACAGAAAAGGGTCAATGTGTGACCCAGGAAAGGGAAAATTCTCTAAGTGAAAGGCAATACTCATGATCAGATTGGGTTTAATCAGCCATGTTGGGAGAAACAAATGATTAAAGCTATACAAGCTCCCTGGGCACCAGTTCCTCCCGGGACTGGCCCTTCCTCTTCATGTACTCAAACCTTCGATTCCTTTTGCTTATCCTACTTTTTCAGTGTCCTTCGTAGCTAAGAGCCAATATCTGGGGGCTCTAAAAGTCTCTGTTCCAGCCCAGGCTTTGTCCCATACGGATCACATTACTATGTCCAAGTCTCAGTTTAGTCATGTAAAAAACAGAGATCAAAATGCCAATGTATTAGTTTCCTAGGGCTGCCATACAAAGTACCATAAACCGGGTAGTTTAAAGACAAAAATGTGTTGTCTCATAGTTCTGGAGGCTAGAAGGCCAAGGTGAAGATATCAGTAGTGTTGGTTCCTTCCGAGGGCTGTGGGAAAGACTCTCTTCCTCGCCTCTCTTTTAGCTTCTGGTAGCCTCAGGCGTCCCTTGGCTTGTGGACAGCCATCTTCTCTCTGTGTCTTCACATTGTCTTCTCTCCTGCATGACCATCTCCAAATTTTCTCTTTTTAAAAGAACACTGATCATATAGGATTAGAGCTCACCCTAATATCATTTTAACTTGATCACCTCTGTAAAGACCCTATGCCAAATTAGGCCACATTCTGAGGTATTAGGGGTTAAGACTTCAACACTGCTTTTTAGGAGACATGATTCAACGCGTAACAGCCAAATTCATTGCATTGTTATAAGAACTGAATGTTCTAAAGTGTGTAAAATGGCAAGTGCCTAGTAGGGGCTCCAAAAAAAGCTACTCCTTTTCTTTCCTTTTCATTTCCACCTTTGCTTTTCAGCCTTACCTTGCAACTTTGTTTCCTCACACTACAAATAAGCTCTCCCCCATAGTGTATTCTTTGTTCAACACTCCTCAACACAGCCTTTTCAAAATATCAGGGTTAACATAGTGCTGGGCACTTACTAGGTGCTCAATAAACATTTTATAGGGAAAGAGTTTCACTTTTAAAGTACCTTCCTACTTAACATCTTTAAGAATGTTTTTCAATGGAAAGAATGAGAATATATTAGTATAACGTTTAATATGAATTAATTAAAACTACATTTAGCTTTGAATCAACGGACTTGGGGGATATAAAAATGGTGTTTATAGGCACACAATGTCCAAACATAGACACATTCTTCTCATCATTTTGAGAGAATAAAATGAGATCATTTATGTAGAGGATCTGACATATTTGTACACATTCAGTAGGTAGGATTTATATTTATTATGCCTCTGGCTAAGTCCTGGGCCCTGCCCTCCACGTGCTCTGTCAAATGGTTTGACTTGCACTACAGTGTGGAAACACTGAGATTGATATAGTGAAGGACACCACAGAAACATGAAGAAGGAAGGACACCTCTGTCTAGGGACATTTCTAGGAGCTGAAGACTCAAACAACCCTACAGGTGGAGGAAAGGAGCCTCCAGACAGCCAGAAATAGCTTGGACAAAGTCAGAGACTGGGGCAACATTGCATCCTCTGGGAGGTACCATCAGTCAGCTCACCTCTGCTAGAGCATAAAAAACCTGTTCCTCAAATATGGAAGATCAGCTGGAGAGCCAGGCAGGATGGATCGTGGAAGTCTATGTTGATAGCATAAAAAGTTAGGATTTTATCCTGAATATCACGGGGAAATCATCAAAGGATTAAAAGTAAGGAGTAACTCCATGAATTCATTCACTAAGTGTTGTGTTATTTGGGGGTAATATAATATGAAAAACATATAGCCCCTCTCCTGGATAGTTTGAGAATTGCATTTATGGTATGGACTTCTCAGTTATTTCAGGTGAAATATTCCTAACGTGCCAGGCTTCAGGCTTTCCTTTGTAAAATGGCAGCGTTAGGCAAGATTGCTAAGGTTCCCTCCTGAGAGAGCTTTACAAATTCTAGAGAATAAATGCAAAGCACACTTTACACTGGAGGCTTTATTATTTATTGCTTAAAAGTAGGAGCTGTGACGTTAGAGAAACTCTCAAAGTCAAGCTTCTCTACTATTTACCATTAATTATCTTTTACCAAATTACTTAACTTTTCTAAACTTCAGTGTCCTCATCTATAAAGCAAAATTTTCAATCCTACCTGGAGGGGTTGTTGTAAGTATCGAATATGAAAATAATGTGAACTACCTAGAGCAAAGTCTAGCATGTCGAAGTGCTCACTACACAAATGGCAGACGTGTAGAATTCATATATATATCCTACACTCATATATACGCATATGACTTCTATATACGCATAGGAGTTCTACGTATGTATATGGATTCATACATATATCCTACACTCATATATACATGTATGACTTCTATATACGCATAGGAATTCTACCTATGTATATGGATTCATATATATCCTACACTCATATATACGTATATGAATTCTATATACGCATGAGTTCTATGTATGTATATGAATTCATATATATATTCTACATTCATATATATGTGTGTGTATGTGTGTGTATATGAATTCTACATGTCTGCCATTTATGTATAGCTCAGTGTTTGGGTTACATTGTTAATGTTTTCAAAGAAAACACATGTTCGAAATTATACCTTCTTTTACTTCTGATATGCATCAAAATCACCTTCAGAAAGTATAACTTGTTTTCCTCAAAGCGTACCTTTGGCATATCTGGCCATATATATAGGGACAGCTTGTAGGGATTTATAAAGGTCTAATTACTCAACAAACACATTGCAAATATCCCACAGTTGGGAACTGAATTTGCTCAATGTATGCTTAAATTAATATTTTAATATAATTTAATGTAAATAGTAATCTAATAAATATTAATCCAAGCCAAACATTAACTAATTTATGCAACTTGACTTGCTGGGAAGAAGCAATGACTTGTGATTGCTTAGTACATATGAAATATTTATGTATCAGGTGTTATCTGGAGACTCGAAGCATTCTGTGCTACTGGGCTAGCCCTTCAAGTAAAGATGTGCTAATAACATTATGTGTGTTGAAGGAACTAGAGGGGAGATAGGTAGAATATTCTGCCTAGTACCCTTGCCACCTGACCTCAGATCCTCCTTCAGCCAATATGAGACTTCAGTATGACTTCAAATCACAGCTCCTTGATATTTGCTCCAGTCCCTAGCTTGCCTCGTTGCAGGAAATCAGAATAGCAAGATCTTTCCTATAATTTTAACATACCAAGGAGAAGCCACAAAGGACTCTGTACTTACTGTTAATAAAGTACATTTTACCTTACAACATGATATTTTTTTCTTCTTCTTCTTCTTTTTTTTTTGGTATGCGGGCCTCTCACTGCTGTGGCCTCTCCCGTTGCGGAGCACAGGCTCCGGGCACGCAGGCTCAGCGGCCATGGCTCACGGGCCCAGCCTCTCCGCAGCATGTGGGATCCTCCCGGACCGGGGCACGAACCTGTGTCCCCTGCATCGGCAGGCGTACTCTCAACCACTGTGCCACCAGGGAAGCCCTACAAGATGATTTTATGCACATCTACTAGTAAATGTTTGCCTACAGCAAAAATTCATGAGCTGATGTTTACACCTTTAGGCAAGGCACTACACCAAAAATATGAAGTAAAAATTATCCAGTAATTTAGTCAAACTGGTGCCATGTGCCAATAATATTCAAGGCAATGGGAATGCATAGCTGGAAAAGTCTCTGCTGTGCTGCAGCCTTAACTCATATGTGTAAGTGATGCAATCGAAGACCTAAAGTTATCAGAAGGAAGAAATGTACTGTGTACATATTTGGGTAATTAAAACCCAGTCCAGTGATGCTTTGGAAGCACCAAAGCAGCCCCTGGCCAGTGCCCCATATTCGCGTTAGTGTGAGATCCTCCAGTAGGAGGCTTCTTGCAGTTAGACGAACACGGGGCTAATATTGGCTCATCACGGGGCTGTTATTTAGCTGAACGAGGTGAGGTGAATTGCAAGAAAAATAAAAGCAATTTGTTTGCAGGCTGTAAAGAAAAGGAAAGAGTAGTTGCTAGGGAAACATTAGAAAAGAGAAGAGAGATATCTTAGGTAGACAGATAGATACATACATACATAGAAACAGATTTTTTCACTCACATATAAAATTGACATATAACAGTTACAGGTGTACAACATAATAATTTGATATTTGTATATATTATAAAATGATCACCACAATAAATCAAGTTAGCATCCATCTCAGGTAGATGCTTTGACAAGATTTTGCTACATGTTGTGATGAAATCCATAGAATATTCAGTATGATACTTCTTTTTGTAGCCATTAGTACTGATGTGTACTCCTCCTCTTTTTTTTCTTTAATTAATTTATTTTTTTGGCTGTGTTGGGTCTTTGTTGCCATGCATGGGCTTTCTCTAGTTGCGGTGGGCAGGGGCTACTCTTCGTTGCGGTGCTTGGGCTTCTTGTTGCAGAGCACGGGCTCTAGGTGCACAGGCTTCAGTAGCCGCGGCACACAGGCTCAGTAGTTGTGGCACACGGGCTTAGTTGCTCCACGGCATGTGAGATCCTCCCGGACCAGGGCTCAAGCCCGTGTCCCCTGCATTGGCAGGCAGACTCCCAATCACTGCCCCACCATGGAAGTCCACTCTTTTTTCAGGCACACTGAAGACTGAACTTCCTGACCTCTATGTGTCTGGCTAGGGTCACTTCCTAGTTTGCTGTAACAAAGTACCACACACTGGGTGGATTAAAACAGCAGAAATTTACTAACTCACAGTTCTGGAAACTACAAGTTCAAGGTGTCAGCAGGGCCGTGCTCCCTCTGACACCTTTAGGGGAGAATCCTTTCTTGCCTCTTCCTAGCTTCTGGTAGTTTGAATGGCATTGGAATGCCTTTGATCAGTATTGAAATGCAAGGAATCACAGGCATTCCTTGGCTTCCAGCTGCAGCACTGCAATCTGTGCCTTCAGCATCATCTGGCATCTTCCCTCCTGTGTCTGTGCCTGTGTTTTCTCCTCTTGTTATAAGGACACAACTCATATCGGGTTAAGGAACACTCTAATTGAGTATAACCTCATCTTAGCTTGATCCACAAAGAACCTATTTCCAAATAAGATCACATTCATAGGTTTCAGGAGTTAGGATTTCAGCATATCTTTTGGGAGGATGCAGTTTAACCCATAGCAGGTCACATGTTTAGTTTTTGCCAAGACATGTGAGCAGAACATTTGTCTTTTCCAGTCTATATCAGGTCTTGTACCAGTCTAATACAGGTACAAGACCTGATGATATAGGTCTTTCACTCTATGTATGTTTCCTTCCAATATTCTAGGGGGTACCTATTTTGTTAGCCTGGGTCCTGGAGTGAGAACAACATGGAGCTGATTCCTAATAGACATACAGTGTGAGTAAAAACTACATATTTTTATTGTCTTCAGCTATTGCAACTTGGAGGTTTTTTGTTACTGCAGCATAACTTCACCTACCCTGACTGATACACTTCTAGCGTAGGAGACTTGGCTCCAGCAGAAAATGAACAAAACCTGCCCCAGGGGCTTCCCTCGTGGCGCAGTGGTTGAGAGTCCACCTGCTGATGCAGGGGACACGGGTTCGTGCCCCAGTCCAGGAGGATGCCACATGCCACGGGGCAGCTGGACCCGTGAGCCATGGCCGCTGAGCCTGCGCGTCCGGAGCCTGTGCTCCACAACAGGAGAGGCCACAGCAGTGAGAGGCCCGCATACCACAAAAAAGAAAAAAAACCTGCCCCCAAATGAGACAAAACCTGCCCAAAGAATCTCAGAGGCATCCAGGTTAATCTTAAAAGGCACTAAAATTTGAAGAAGGGAATTGTAGGCAGCAGAGTCCCTGGAGAAATTTCAGGTTAAAGACCTGAGCAGAACAAGGAAAGAGATTAGCATGAGACTGGTTTTGTTTTGCTATTAATGAAAAGAGCACTTTAAAAAAATTTTTATTGGAGTATAGTTGATTTACAATGTTGTGTTAGTTTCTGCTGTACAGCAAAGTACATCAATTTTATGTATATATATATCCACTCTTTTTTAGATTCTTTTCCCATAGAAGTCATTACAGAGTATTGAGAACAGTGAGCTAGGCTCACTTAATCCTCACAACAGCTCCACGAAGCAAGTACCTTCTTACAGGTACAAATCTCCCCACCTCGCTCCTGATAGATGCAGTCCCTGCATCCTAGGAATTTATCAGGAGCAGACAATGGTTATGTACATAATCTAAACAAGAGAAAGACTAAGAAAGAACTACAAACAGGACAAGAAGGACCACAGTACAGTAAGGAAAAGGAAATTAATCCCAGCAGAGACAGTGGTGGAAGATCTGAGACATCATCCAAAAGGAACTAGATGTGGGCAGAAGCTTTAGCATAAAAAGAACTTTCACAGATGGTGGAGAAAGAAATTTCAAAGGAATTCAGGGAGAAAGTGATAGCAAGGACAAAAACATGGTAGTGAGAAAATGCAGGGACTATTCCAGAATCAAAGATTATCTGGGTCTCAGCTATTATTATAACACTTTTATCAGACACTGGGACATGTTAGAGAAGTTTTATTGACAGACTAGTCAGGTTTTGTAAGTTAAGACACGTTTTGGGCAGGTTCATGGGAGATAGACTGGGATGTCTTTAGAGTGTATCATGGATGCATGAAGGAATTCCAGGAGAGGAGTGACCCTATAATGTCAGGACATTAGAAGGTCTATAAAATATAAGAATTAGCTAGTCTAGTGTACACTCTGACTATATGAGTTTGATCAGTGGCTGTAGTAGGCAGCCTCCAAGATGGCCTTCAAGGAGCCTCGCCTGCTGGAATTCATGCTTTGTCCTCCCCCTGGAGGTACACTGAATTTAGTGACTCACATCCAGCAAAGAGGATGCAGCAAAGGTGATGGGATGTCATTTCTAAAATCAGGTTACAAAAAGACTGTGACTTCCATCTTAGTCTCTCTCTCTCTCTCTCTCTCTCTCTCTCTCCTGCATGCATGCATGAATTCCTGACATTGCTCTCACTCACTCTCTTAGAGCTCTCAGCCCTGGGGGTACCACCTCCTGTGTCATGAGGCCACCCTGTAGAGAGGCCCACACAGAGAGAGACCGAGGCCCTCTAACAACCATGTGAATGAGTTTAGAGGTGAATCCCCCAACCCCACAGTCAAGCCTTCAGATGAGACTTCAGCCCAATCAACAGCTTGGCTACAACCCATGAGGGATCTTGAACCAGAGGCACCAGCTAAGCTGTACCCAGACTCCTTACCCACAGAAATGCTGAGATAATTAATTTTCTGTTTTAAGCTGCTAAATTTGGGGGTAACTTATCATGCAGCCATATATAAGTAATATAGTTGCTGTGTCATATTAGCCAGGCAGCCTTGGTCAGATTACTTAACCTTTCCTGACCTCAACTTCCTTATCTATTAAAATGGCCTTAATAATAATATCTAGCTCATGAGATTGTTGTGAGATAATACATTTAAACCTCTAGAGCAGTGCTGAGAACAAAGTAAATCCTCAATAAACATTAGCTATTATTTTTATTATAATTCATTAGAGTACCATGGACATTAGCATGTGGTGTATAAGGTCACAACTGAGAGGGTAACTTACTCGGGAGTTAAACTGTTGCACACGTAAAAAGGAGCCTAACTCAAAATTCCTCAAGTGATAAAGGAAATTGGCTGGCTAACAGAACTGAGGTCCAGAGACAGGGGTTGAGGAAAGTTATTAAGGTCTCTAAATCCCCTTCTCTACAAATTCCCAGGCTCTGCCCTTGCTCATCTCTCAGCTTATTCCTTAGGCTGGCTTCCAACATAATAGCCCAACAGTCACAGCAATCTTAGGCCTCATGCAGTTACAACAAATCCAAAAGAAGAGAGAGCTTCTCTTTACCCAATCAGTGAATCCAGGGTTTCACACTGAGTGGACCAACTTAAGTTATATAACCACGCATGAACCTATCAGTTTGACCATAGGAAAGTCAGACTGCCTGGATTACATGTCCTTCCTTCAACCAATCACAATGTGAAGATGTCAGTGGCATGGCATTAGCACGAGGGATCATTGTTGGAGACTTAAGCATGGCCAGTCTCCTTACATACCACCACTGCTGCTAGTGGACACAATGTAGAACAAGACACCAGGGAGGCAATGATAATGTAGACTTCAGGGGGCTATCACTGCAGTGCAAGCGTGAGCTCAGAGGACTTGCACCAGGGCAGTCAGTAGTCACGGGGGCAAAAAAATCAACATGGGTAAGAGCGAGAGTTGGAAAGTTTACAGAAACACAACAGGATTTGGTACCTGAGTAGATGGGGTGTTTGAGGAAGAAGGCAGAGCTGAAGAGTTTCAAGACGAGGCCAAGGAGAAGGAACGACACTTACAGGGCTAAAGACCTCAGAAGGACACACAGGCTAATAATAGGGTAAGTATCTACTGAGTGTCTACGATGTGCCATAGTCTAGGTCAACACTCCCCATCCTCCTGTTACACTGGTTTCTATAAATTATTAGAACTTGACAAGCTTTCTCCAGTCTCAAAATTTTGTGTTTCCTATTCTCTCTGTCTTGCATGTTTTTTCATGGCTCTTTGAATTGCTGATTCTTTCCCTGACCACTCTATCTAAAGGAGAGCATCTGCCAACTCATCTATAACAACACCCTATTTTTTAGGAAATAACATCAGAAAATATTAATGTTTATCTGCCTCCCATGTTAGAATAAAAGTTTTATCAAGGCAGAACATTTTTATGTCTTTTCCTTATATATAGGACAGTCCTATAAAACAGCAGGAGCACAAAACTATTTGCAAATGAATGAATGAGTGAGTGAGATGATAAATTGATTGGGGATCAACAATCAACAAGATAAACCCCAGTCCCTGCCTTCATGGAGCTTACATTAGAGAGACAGCCAAAATGAACCATCAAGACCACAGGATATAAATTTAATAGCCAGCTACATAGTAAATTCGGTACCATTCAAAAACACTTCTTTGCAGCATTCCCAGCAACTCTTCCCCTGCTAAAATAAATTAAAAGACAAGGTGTAAGAATAGATCTTCTAGGACCTAAAACCACAATCCTGAGCAATCTAGAGCCTCCTGTTATTTTCACTTCTTTTTGAGAGCACTTTCTCTTCACCTTCTGTTTTGTTTCCTTCTGAATTTTCATCCTATTTTGATTTCAAGTACTGTCTCCATTTGACAGAGGGGGACAATCTTAGCTGTAGAGGGGAAATAAGACTTTGTACAAAATGTGTAAGAGTGATGTTCTCACGTTCAGTTCTGAATGGAGAACAGATTCTGTGCATACTGGGAGCAAACAGTTACTGTTACATGTAGGGCAGGACTTGAAAAATAGTGATCTGCGTATGGTTTCCGTATGCCTATGACATACAGCGAAAAGTGGGGACAGGTCTAGGTGGGTATCAGGGGGCCTGCATTGTCTCACAGAAGTCATCTTCTGAAATAGCTATGAATATCCACATGTGACAGAAACGGAAACTAATGTTCAGAGAAGTTAAATCACTGCTCACATTTACACACATTGCCCACATTTCAATAAGTGTTGAAATCAGATTCCTAATGCTGGTCTTTCTGATGCCATGCTTTCCCTGTTAAATCTTGCAGTAGGGGAATACCATACATGATCATTCACTCCTCTATTCACTGAATCCATCTAAAACCTGACGTAAGTTCTACCAACCTCGGTTACAATTATGCATGTTTGATCCCTTACCAGCCAGATTAGTAAGAATTCATCTTCCTTGGGACTCCCTTCTTCCACTAAACTGCACCAAAACTCAAAGCATTCATTGTCCAAAAAGGCAGTTCTTTCAACATTAGTTCCAGAGATCTGATGTACAGCACCATGGCTATAAGTCAATAACACTGTACCACGCACTTAAAAATTTGTTAAGAGGGAAGATCTAATGTTGAGTGTTCTTACCATAAATAAAAAGAGGCACAGGAAACCTTCAGAGGTGATGGATATGATAATGGTTTCACAGGTGTATACATATGTCCAAACTCATCAAATTGTATACATTAAATATTTGCACTTTTTTGTAGAGCAGTTATACCTCAGTAAAGCTATTAAAACAAAATCACATCAGAGCAAGTGGGGTAACAAATTCCAACATGCTGTCTCTGGCAATACCTTATCGTTCTATGTTGTTGTAATGGAACACTGGTCATCACAGCAGTACTCTCTCACTAGTCAAGCTCCTTGCTCACAGCACTACTATTTTTCAAAGGAAAATTATCTCACTCCTTCAGGGGCAATATTAGCCAAAGGGATTCCAGGCTGAGACCAGTGTTCAGTTTTATCACCATGTTAAGCACCTGTTACCCAAAACATGGCTCTGGGTTGAGGTGGCTGAATCCAGAAGAGATTCTAAGATCACTCACAGTGGGAGGCAACCGGCTCCCCTCCAAGGTGATGTAGATCCAGGCCATCAGCCTAGGTCTTCCCATCCTTAAGGAGAATTTTATTTGGAGAATTTTATTGCCTTTTCCTGCAACTTCAGCAGGTCCACCCAGCTTCACTCTAACGATTCTCTCTTAATTAGAATCTCAGGGAGAAAGGACAAGTTTGTTGTCCCTTCTCTTTTAAAAAGCCATGGGATCCTCATGCAAATGTATTCACCTCCTCCTCTGCCAAGATCAACTTTGCATACCATCAGTCTAGAGAGTGGCACTCTTGATAAAGTTATAAAAGTTTCTGCTATACATTATCTCGACACAATGGCTGTGTCTCTCTCACTATATGTTTGCATAATTATGTGGCCCCACTCAAATAAGCCTTCACAAGTAAGTCAGCTTCCTTCGATTAAGATTTTAAAGCAAACAAATAAAAACACACCTTCTACTTTAGAACAGATCAATAAACATTTAAGTGATATTTATGGAGCATTTGCTGAGTATCAGACATTAAATACGATGTCCTGGTCTCTGTCTTCCAGAGCTCAGAGATCAGCAAGTGGGTAAATAACAGTAGACCTCATTATAAGAAAACATAGTAAATGCTATAAGAGAATAGCATACGCAATGCCATAGGCACAACATAGAGAAAGAAATCAATTTCTAAGAAGTTAATGGAGGGCAGGGGCAGTAGACAGTGAAGAGGCAACACTTAAGAAAGAGTTGAAGATATTTGATCAAGAAGAGAAAATAGGACAAATATTTGCAAAGGCAGGACAAGTTCATGTCCAATTTTGATGGTCTTTTGGATGTAAAACTTGGCTAACTTACAGCCCTCAGTTATTCAGTAAAACACCAATCTAGATGTTGCTATGAAAGTATTTTGTAGATGTGACTAAAGTTCGTTGTCAGTTGATTTTAAGTAAGGGAAATTTTCCTAGATTCAATTGGTTGAATGAAAAGCAGTGCTGCAGCTTCCTTGAGAGAAGAAAAAAATCCACGTATGGACAGAAGCTTCAGTCCATGTAAAGTTCCAGTCTGCCCTCTCTGATGGCCTGCTTTGGACTTGCCTAGCCAGCACCTACAATCACATCAACCAATTCACGGCAATAAGTCTCTTAATATTTATCTCCTACTAGTTCTGCTTCTCTGGTTGAACTTTGACTGATACAAATTTTGGTACCTGGAAGTGGAGTGCTCCTGTAATAAATACATTAAAATATGGAAGTGGCTTTGGAATTTGGCAATGGGCAGAAGTAGGAATAATTTTGAGGAGCATCACAGAAAAAGCCTACATTGACTTGAACAGACTGTTAGTAGAAATATGAATGTCAAAGACTCTGCTAGTGAGGACTCAGAAGGAAATGAAGAGCATGGTAGAAAAACACAAATTGCTAAAGTGGGCAGGAAGCTAAATATACAAGTAAAGAAGCCATTGCAAAACAGAGCAGAATTTTTACCAACACCAAGTATCTTAGTCAGTTTGGGCTATTTTAAAAATATCATAGACTGAGTGGCTTAAACAATGAGAAATTTATTCCTCACAATTCTGAAGTCTGAAATCCAAGATCAAGTTGCCAGCCAATCTGGTTCATGGCAAGGACCCTCTTCCTGGTTTGCAGATGGATACCTTCTTGCTGTGCCCTCACATGAAGAAAGAGATCATCCCTCTTTTGTCTCTTTTTAGAAGGGCACTAATTCTATTTGTTAGGGCTCTACTCCCATGAACTAATTACCTCCCAAAGGCCTCACTTCCAAATACCATCACATTTGGGGATTAGGCTTCAACATATGAATTGCTGGTGGGGGGGGGGTGTCACAAACATTCAGTCCATAGCACCAAGATATTGAGGGGTCCAATATTGGAACTTAGTACCTACTTTGAAGGAAAGCCCAAGTGAACACCCCAGCTTTCAGTTTGTAAACTCTGGAGGGCTACACCAAAGAACAGGGGCAGATACAAATTCAGATACAGCTGCATGAACATCGCAACCAAGCCTTGAATGAGCCCCACTCATGAGTGAATTATGATGATTTTCTGTTACCTTAGATGCTGATTAGAGACTAGAATGACTACTCCCACAAAGGAAGAAAACATGATCAAGAGCCTCTACAACTTTTCACATACAATGCCAGGCCTTCAATATAAAAATAACAAACATAACCAAAAAACAAGATGAACATAAAAAAGATAGAGAAATAAATCCATCAGTGACCTGTATCTATTTGCTAATGCTGTATAACAAACCACCCACATTCGAAGAGTTAAAGTAACATTTATTATCTCATAGCTTCTAAAGGTCAGAAGTCCATGCATGATATAGTTGGGTTCTCTGCTCAGGGCCTCTTAAGGCAAAATCAGTGAAGCTGTATTCTTATCTGGACCTTAGGATCCTTATCCAAGCTCACTTGAATTGTTGAAAGATTTGAAGGTCCTATTTTCTTATTGGTTGCTCAGCTCTAAGAAGCCACCCTGTGGTCCTTGCCATGTGACCATCTCACAACCTGGTAGCTTACTTCCTCAAGGACAGCAGGAGAGTCTCTCTTCCGTTTGCTATGAAGAAATCTTATCACAGAAATTACTATGTCATCATGTTTATCATATAACATAACCTAATCAGGGAGTGTTATCACACCATATTCACAAGTACCACCTACACTCAGGAGGGAGAGGACCATGTACTTGGGTGGAGGGAAGGGTGGCACTAGGTGTCCAATTTACGATTCTGCCTGCTGCGTGACCCAAATATTGTTTTTAACTATGATTGATACATTAGAAAAATAGATGACAAAATTTACAATTTCACCAAAGACATTAAATCAATAAAAAATTCAAATAGAAATATTAAAACTGAAAAATACAATAACTGAAATTAAGAACTCAGTAGGTAGCCTTAGCAGCAAATTAGGTGTAACAGAAGAAAGGATTAGTCAAATGGAAAATAGATCAGTAGAAAATATATAGGCTGAAGCAAAGAGAGTAAAAAATATGGAAAGTACAAAAAGGGGGTAAGATAAAATGATAGATCTATACATATTATATTCATATATATAAATGATATATATATGAATGATAAGGTATAAGGTTCTAATATATATGTAATTGAAGTCCCAAAGAAGATTAAAGAGTGAGACAGAGAGAATATTTATTTAAAGAGAAAAATGGCTGAAAATTTTCCAAAAAGGAAAAGATAGTAAAACAACCCAAGGAGGATAAATACAAAAGAAATCACACCTAAGCATATCATAGTCAAACAACTGAAAACCACACACACACGCACGCACACACACACACACACACACACACACACACAAGTAAAAACAAAGAAAAAAACATTAACTTCCAATGAGAAACAATAAGACTGACTTCTCAACAAAAACTATAGAAGCCAGAAGACAATGGAAGAATATCTGTGAAAGGCTGGAAGACAAATAATTAACAAGAACGTAGAACACTATACTCAGAGAAAATAACCTTCAAAGTGAAGGTAACATAAAGGCATTTCCAGACAAGCAGAAACAAATAATTTGTATCCAGCAGATCTTCAGAAAAGGAGAAATTTTTAGGCAGAAGGAAAATGATCCCAGTTGGAAACGTAGAAATGGAGGCAAAAATGAAGAGTCATAGAAATGGCAAATATGTTGGCAAGACTAAATGAATATAGACTACACAAAAAATTAAAATTTTATGAGCTTAAAATATATGTAAGTTTATAATAAATGTAAACCACTAAAAAAGCAATAGAGAACAAATTAACTTAAAGTGTTCAAAGCCCTAGCATTGTTGGGGAGGTAGTAAAAAATTTATGTTACAGTTAATAAATCTGCAATCAATCTTTTAATCTCTATAACAACTACTTGAAGTATAACTAGAGATGGAAAACAGAATTTAGAAATATTTGCATATTCCTTAGTAAAGCAAGAAAGAAAAATTAAGCATAAAACAAGTGAATCAAATAGAAAATGAATAATAATATTTAAAAGCACAAATATATAAGTAATTACATTTAATGCTAATGGACTAAATTCTTTAATTGAATGACCCACTCTGTCAGACTAGGAAAACCCTATACGCTGCTTACATGTGAGACATGTTAAAAATAAGGACACAAATTTTAAAATTCAAACGGTTTTAAAAGATGAACTCTGCAAAAACTCACCAGAGAACTCTGGTGTAGCTATATTAACATCATTCAATAGAAACTCTATGGTTAGAAGCATTATTAGAGATAAAGAGACATATTTTATGATATAAGGTCAATTGGCCAGATGTAGTAATTCTAAATTTGCATACCCCTTATAACACCAACTGTATAAAGCAAAACTTCATAGAAAAAGGACAAACAGAAATATAATCATAATGGAAGATGAACGTGGTGTATAAGACCTCACCAAACTGGGGCCAGTCTGTCTTCTCTGACTGTAACTCCCCGTTTCTCTACACATGGGGTATTACAGGACTCACTGTTCCCCTTCTATACATACTGATTTTTAACCTTTCTTGGCTTTTACGTGCCGCTACTTATTCTCCTCGTGTCCTTCAAATAATCACTAAATACCCTTAGCCTACATAGTCTTCAAGGCCCAGCTCAACTATCACCTCCTCCATGAAGCCTTCCCCTGAGAATATGGAATTCCTCCCAAACTCAGAAATACGATCAAGGACCTTGATATTTTCTACCTTAAATTCTAATTATTTTTTCTCATGTCTTAATGTCTCCTTTTATTAAGGTAGGACTTCCATATGCTTCAACTCTGTATGGATTATGCCTGACAAAACATATTCGAACCATGATGGGAGCTCAGTTGATTATCTGTTATATAATGAGTGATGAATTTTCTGATTCACCTTTCTCCCAAAAGCCTTATCCAACTCCAAAGCACAAAACAGTGAAAGAGAGAGAATTAGAAATCTTTTTTTTTTGGAGAAAATGAGCCTCATTTCAGGCAAGAGTTCCTGAAGCCAGAAGCACCTAGAACTTCTGAAGTTGACTGCCCTTTAAAAAGGGCTCCCTGGAAGCTGTGACAGAATTCCATGGACACATAAAAACCTGTCTTGCCAAGACCTGAGGCACTAGTCATCTTCTTAGGCTAAAGTAGACATCACTGCCTAGAGCTGATAACTGTTACTGTCTTCTTTCACAACTAAATACTTAATTAAAGCTATCACATTTCTATTTCCCTCACCCTTGATTTTCAATCTTTTCTTGTCTGAATTAAACAGGAGGACAGGTAAAAGTGGCTGAGACATTGGGGCATAACTTAGCAACCCAGTCCTTCTAAAAAAAGCTATTTAACTTTGATGCGATGATTTAATGTCTCCAAGACTCTGTTTCATCATTTATAAAGGGGAAATAATAACACTCACTACTTAGATCGTAGGGTCATTGTGAGAATTAGATGAGAAAATACATGTGAAGCCACCCACCACTGCCTGTGACGAAAGGTTAGCTCCTTCCCCACTTTCCCCACCTCTGAGGGGCCATTTCCCCTGTTCAGAAAATGCTGATGGGAGAGGGGTGATGATAAACCACACCCATTATCCCCCTGGAAAAGAAGAGAGATTCATCCTGCCTGGCTGGCATTTCCAGAAGTCTTGCAGCTTTCTGAGGATTCCTTGTGCACTGGATAAAACTGGATTTCCAATAAAACATTCCACGCCAGGGCATCGCCCAGCCAGTCTCTGACTCCTGTCCAAAACTGAGCTGAGTTTGCCATCTAGAGGACATCCACGGACAGGCAGTCACCGATACCCGGCTGAACACTTGGAACAGAGATGAAGTTTCATTCCGTCCATAACACGCATTGAGAGTCTGCTGTAAAACATGCACTGCAGAAACAGGGCACACAACACAGCCCCTGCCCTCAGCAAGCTCACAGTCTAGTGGGGAGTTCACATTCTGGATTGATTTCAGTGTCCAAAGTGAAACCTGGTTTCTGGCAGGAGCAATGGATTTGCCCACTGATAAATCACAGCCAGTAAGTAGAGTGGCTGAGCTGGGTCTTGCACTTAGGACTGGGGTTTCAGTCTTCTGGACGCTTAATCACAGTTGTGTTGGACATCAGAGGGCCCCACGCCCTCATTTTACAGCCAAGGGGAGGGACAGTGAGTGGACCTGGGCCACACAACTAGAAGGTAGCAGAGCTGGACAGTGAAGCCACTCTTGCAATACCTGTGCTCCTTCTGGGACACCAAGGCACTCATCTATGCCTGAAGCAATCAGATACCAGGGCAGTGTAGCAGAAGGGTTGGGTATGGAGTGTTCTGGGCTAAGTGTCCTTCAAGGGCAGGTATGCAGAACCCAGTTGTTTTTATATTTTGTTAAGGTCCTCACTTGCCAATGATAGAATAAATGAGGAACCTTGGCCTCTGGCCTAGATTCACATACCTCTTCTCACCCTATAAATCTGGTCCATTTGGAGAAAGCCTCTCTGACTTTCTTGGGTATTCATTCAGTCGCTGGGAATGTCTCTACATTTGGAATTGTACTTACAGTTCAGGAATCCCGTAGCTTATGAAGGGTGGCAAAGTGGCTATATACAATTCAGGACATTTAAACTAGAAAGGAAATCTCTTTTCCAGAAGCAAGAATGTGCTCCAGCATACTAAACATGCACCAACATTACATTCTTTTCAGACCTATATAATAGTTCTTTATGGAATTTGTGACCACTTTTAGTACATCCACACAGCCATTAAACAAACATGCCTCCTGTTCCTACTATGTGCCAAGTACTGTGCTAAGTAAAGCACTGAGGATTCAGTGATAACCGCAGCAGCTCCCATCACTGCCCTCATGGAGCTTGCAAGTCATTATCCAGATAATTATGTCAAGTTTTGGTGAATGCATTGAAAGGAAAATGATGGCTTCTCTGAGTAAAGGCCAAGGATTCATTAACTGCAGAATAAAACTGGATTTTTGATTAGCTGTTCTGCTCACTCCCTATGTACCCACAGTATCCTACACACACTTTTCTTAGAACTCTGTTCAGCATTTTTGTTGTCTTCATTTATCAGTTTGGGGTTTGATTTTTGTTACAGTTTACACTTGCCTGGATCACCCATAAGTCTCTCAGCTTCTTGAGGTCAGGGAAAAATTCTTTTCTCAGGATCCCCCCGTGTCTACTAAAATAGACGCTGGCTGACCTTTTGTAGTGAATAAAAGAATCAAATTGAATCAACCCGTTGGTCAATCGATCTGAAACATTACTGATAAAGCCACATTCATAGTTTTTAATTTGAAATGCATGAGACTCTAGACACAGTTATTGATGATTAGCGAAAATTGTAGTTACATATTTCCATCCAAGCATATCATTGTAAGTCATTCATCATTTATTATACAAGCAATCTGTCAGACATGGGGCTGGATGTCATCTAGAGCAGGAGATGAGCATTTACATAAAGAATCAACACATGTTTGAGGGTTTTCAGAGAGGACCGTGCCTAGTAGTAGTAGGAATAATGAGTAGTGAAAGTAGGAATAACAGGGCTTATCTCTGCTGAAGGCAAACTAACCTGAAATCCAACTATAATTATTGAAAATAGCTGTCTCGGTGGAACCCTCTGTCCCGGGAATGGGGAAAGGTGAGGGGTAGGTAGACAGATGGCCACAAATGAACAGACACTTGCCAGAGTACATTCAGTTTCTATATGCATAAATATGGAATACTGAGAAATAATTTTTGGAACTCCCAACTTGGTTTTCAATGAAGCTTGTTTTAGATAAATAGCCATGATACCTTCTAGGTACATCATAACCGTCCAACCTTATCCACCTGGAGCATCTTTACTCACTCTTTAAAACTTGGGCTAAATCACACTTTGACCAGACAGCACTCCCCAGTCCTTGAAAAGTTAGCCCCCGAACGCACTGTACATCCTCTAGTCATAAGTTTTTAACAAGACCGACCAGTTAGCATCTAGAAGCTTGAATTTCATGAGCATCTATTTGCTATGTGGCCAGAACTGAACTAGGCACTTCCTCATAGAGTGATCTCATTTTATTTAGCATAAAAACATGACATGGTAATTATTATTAACTCCATTTTGTACATAAGGAAAATGATATTGACAGAGGCTAGTTCACTCAACTGGGGGTACCCAGATAATGAGCCATCGAACTAGAACCTTAATCTAGGTCCATCCTCTAAATTCCATTTTCTCTCCCTTAAACCAGTACTTCTCAAAATGTTGTGTATTAACTATACATATTGTTCGCTTTATATTCATTTTATTTTAAAATTTTATCTTCCATTAATGGCAAGTGATAATGCTTTTCAAATTATGGTAAGTATGTACATTTCCTATTACACAGGGCTTCCCTATTTCTTCCATTTCTGTCTTTACTTTTTGGTCTCTTTATCTTTAGACCAGATTCTCTCAATGCTGGGCGCACACTGGAATCATCTAAAAGTATTGATGTCCAGGCCCCATTCTAACACAATTAAATGAGAATTTCTGGAAGTGAAGCCTTAATGTTGAGGCTTTTTCAAAGTTTCTCAGATAATTCTAGAGGCAGTCAGAGCTAAGAACTGCTTTGGGTACACCAAGAGTACAACACACAGCCTGGCACATAGTAAGAGATCAATAATGATTGTTCATTGAAGGACTTACATTGTCCCGTCTCCACACCAAGCCTAGGGCCCTGATAGGGGTCACTGGGGTTGTACTTCAGATCATATCTTCTAGTATGTTCACTGAGCATATAATGTGAGCCTGAACAAAAGGCCTCTGTATGAACAGTCTGTTATGGACCGAGACTCTATTACGACCAAGCTGACATTAAATAATCCTCAATTCCTCATGCATGTCAGTGTGCTGATTTTGCTTTTCTATTTGCCGAAGGATCTGAGGCAACTTAACCCATCCATCAGCAGAAGGCAGCCATGTTACAGAGGAGAAAGCCCAGGACCTAGAGGTGGTCCCAATAGAGCCACTTCTTCTTCATGTACCTTGTGTCCTTAAACCCCTCAGAGCTTCCTATTCATCACTCTCAGCAAAGCTGATAATGTCAAGATCCCACCTAAAAATCAGTCTGGTGGAGTGAAAAAAATGATGGATTTTAGGAATAGACAGACCTGAAATTAAATTACCTCTCCATCTCCTCAGACAAATCACTTCCCCTCCAGGAGCACTTGCTCCCTCATATTAAAATGAAATGATCATATTTACCTCATAGGAGCGTAAGATTAGAGACATTAAATGGAAAACTTCCCAAGGGTGCCTGGCACATGGTAGGTAATCCATAGAGATGGATATATAAACTTTTCCATGATTGAAGGAAGGAAGGAATGAGAAGATCTGTAAGGCTATATACAAGATTATTATGACTATCAGAGATATATGTTTCCCTCTTTACAAGAGAACACAGCACTTTTTTCCACCTTGAAGGGTCCCATTAGCTTCGGTGCCTTCCTCAAAGACAAACTGACTCAATGAGAAGATTCTCCAAGGCTTAGAAATGCATGTCACTTCACCGAGTGAATGTGTAGCTTTAGACAAAAATTCTGTCATGGTTTTACATTAGTTGGCAAGGATATAAATGATGAACACTGACTTGGTTTTGTACGTGTTTGAAAAACAAAGCCTGAGAAAGAGCTGGCTTGTGGAGTGAAATCTTGGCTTGAAAATCTGCCTCAAAGAACCAACTAAAGTGGCCTGTTGGACCCCTTTTCACTAAGAACTCAAAATATCGCTAACAGAGAAACATCGCTTCCAAATCTTTCAAATAGCTAGAGTTAAACCTCAGGACTGTTTTCTCATTATCCACAAAGAAAGGAAATTCTCCATCTTACATATTGAGCAAATACTTATTTAGTTCCTGCTAGGTCCAGTGTACCATTTCAATCAGCAATATTTTTTTAATGCTCACCATATGGAAGTAACTATCCAAGGTATCTCCCCTTTTAATCCTCTTACTTTTACCATGTGACACTCTATTTTCATCATTATAGAGAAAGAAGAGGAGGGGAAAAGACATTTCTGGCTAAGGAAACATCTAGAACAAAGTCAGAGTCATGACATAAATAAGCTTAGTGTGTTCAAAAACGGGAATCCATCTGGTATACCTTGAACATACATGGCAGGGGAGGTAAAAAGATTGAATACATCATTCCTTCCCTCAGACTCCTTCTGGGGCATTGGAAATACAATGGTGACCATGACATGGTCCTATCTTCAAGGAACTTATAGTCTAGTTGCTGAAATGAAAAAGAAAACAGTTAATTACAATACCGTATGATGAGTGCTATGATAGGGGTAAGAACAAGGTACTACAGAAAGCATAGAGGAGGGGCTCATAATCCAGACTTAGGAAGGTTTCTTGGAAGAAGCGGTAGCTAAGCAGGGTCCTGAAGGATGAATAAGCCTATTAGAAGACAAGGCAACAGAACCATTAAGACAGAAGAAGAATCAAGTTGAAGGCACAGCAGTTAAAGAAACATGGTTTGTCTTGAGTACAGCCAAGAGTCCAACAGGGTAGATTCCTAAAGAATGAAAAGTGATGCTGGAGTAGAAGACATAGACCAAATTGTGCTGGACACTGTAGGTTGTGATTGCTATTTGGGGCATTATCCTAAGAGAAAAGGGGACCATTGAGAATGTTTAAAATAACTGAATGACACGAAAAAATGTATGCTTTCAATGGATCAAGATGACTGCTGATTGGTGGACGGAATGGAAGAGGACAAGACTGAAAGCAGGGAGACTAGTCAGCTAACTATGGCAATATTGTAGAGAAGGAAGGACAAGCACATGAACTATGACTCTGGACGAAGTGAATGCAGTCAACCAATATGAATAAAGTGGAATCTGCATGTCTTGGAAATTGGTTAGCTATTGAGAGGGAACAGGCAAGAATAACTCTCAACTCTCCAACTACGGCCATTGGTGGCATAATGGGATATACACCAAAACAAGAACTTCTCAGTGTGCAGTATATGTCCCTGAGAACATAAGGACCTAAAGTTCAGAATAGTGTCTATTTGAATAATTTCTAAACGGACAATAATATTTTTGACAATTCCACTGCTCGTGATATCTGAGCCTAAGTGAAAGACTCAACTGAATAGCTAAAATAGATGGTTACACTAGTTACTTTAGAGAGTGAGGGGAATAGATCTTGCAAGTTTCTATCTTGTCACATGATTTGACTTCCAAGACCTAAATACAAATCAAGACATACCAAATTCGGCTTCCCTGGTAGCACAGTGGTTGAGAATCCGCCTGCCGATGCAGGGGACACGGGTTCCTGTCCCAGTCTGGGAAGATCCCACATGCCATGGAGCGGCTGGGCCCGTGAGCCATGGCCGCTGAGCCTGCGCGTCCAGAGCCTGTGCTCCGCAAAGGGAGAGGCCACAACAGTGCAAGGCCCGCGTACCGCAAAAAAAAAAAAAAAAGACATACCAAATTCAAATGCTGTTTGATCTTGACCAAGAATAGGAAGAACAGAGAGAGAGTGGGAAAGCAAAGCTTTAGCAGTATTTCAGCAGGAATCATAAGATATCTTGGGCACCTTACCCAAAACACAATCCCAATGAGTGAATCATGAATTAATAAACCCTGAGAGCAAGGACATCCCCTGCCACAATGTCAAATCAGCTTAAACTTCATGCAGAATGTGTCTGGCTACAAGAGTTCTGGCTTTTGCCAAACCTCATACAATATGTTGGAGCCATTTTACAGACCTCTGCATTCCTATGGGTCTTCCCACCCTAAGCTCTGTCCCCTCTAATGTTGTATTTCTCTAGGGATGATAGGTCTTGGGTCTTGGGTTCAATTCAATGAATGCCAGGACTTGGACACATTTTAAACAAGTTAGAATCCATGCGTTGTTTTCAATTAAAGGCTTTGTAAGGCAAAGGATACCAGCTCAGCCACCAAAAATTTGGGTCTGGGGCGGCTTCTTTAGCCTTCCTGACAGGCCGAGTGTGTTGCGGTGAGCCTGGCTCCTGTCAAAAGCAATGAGAGAGACAGCAAGGGACATTGGGAAAATTAGGCTTGGCAGCCACCTAAGCCACTGAATATTCAAATGCATGGCGTGTGAAGTGTGGTTTGACCATCATAGACTGGGAAGCAATGAGAATTCTGGATAGAATTTGGGTACTTGTGAGAAATGACTGAAAAGCTCAATCTCAAGGCAAAGAGGGAAAATGGGAGAAATATCAATGGTCATATAGAGGGTAGGAACGAGTAAAGATTATACAAGTCCTTTGTAGACTTTTACATTAGTTTTGAAAAATCCACTTGATACTGGTTTGCTCACCAAATTCATTCATTCAATGAATATTTACCAAGCCTGAACTTGGTGTGTGTTTGGAAGTACTATGGGGGCTATAAAGGACTTTGATGTAAAAAGGAGATGGGGTGGAGAGAATGTAACAAAAACTGTAGTACTAGTGAAAAGTCATAAATTTCCTAAAAATATTTACTTTCAAGGCCATTATTGGGTAAGGAACATGAGAAGCCTAGTAGATCTGACTTCAGTCTTGGCTCTGCTATTTACACAATGAGTGACCATGGATGTTATTATAAAGGCTGACATGCAGTGACCGGCACATTGTAAACAGTCAGGAGATACCTGATGGATGAATAAATAAACGAACGAGTGCTTCCTATGGACCACTCAAAGCGCTGAGGGTATACGCATTCCTATGAGGTAGGTACTACTATTGCCCTTATTTTATAAATTTAAAAAACTGGGATTTAGAAAGTTTACATAACTTGCACAGGGTCACACACCTAGTGAGAGTGGGAAAAATCCAGAACACAAACCCAACCTGTCCAATTCTAAAAACAGAATCTCAGATCTCTACCTTAGAATAAACTGTTCTTTCAGTGATAGGGATAAAGTAATCCTAGAAGGAAGACATTCTGATGGGATGGAGGAAAATCAATAGGATGCCAAGTGGAAGAATATGAACCTTCCCTTCTGGAGTGAAACAGAAGAGGAGACTCTGGCCAGTGTGAAGTGGGACCTGCTCAGGAAGAAATAGGTGCTCCTTGAAGTAAACAAAGAATGATGCACAGGCATTAGCAAGTTGGGTCAGAGAGCCTCAGTTACCAAATGCCATGATGTTTGATGTCTGCCTACCAAGACAGCAGAGATAACCATATGAAGTCTAACGAAGCCACTGGATGAATGTGCTCTCTCTGGGCGGAGGTAGCTACAATATGGAGGAGTGAGAGTTGGCCAAGAACATCCTAGTAACACAGGGGTCAGTAAACTATGACCAGGGGGCCAAACCTGACTCGTGACCTCTTTTTGCAAATAAAGTTTTATCAAAACACAACTAGATTCACTCATTTATATACTGTCTCTGCTGTTTTCATACTACAAAGGCAAAGTTAAGGAGAAGTGTTAGAAACTCTATGGCCTGAAAAACCTAAAATGTTCATATTATCTGACCCTTTACAGAAGACCTATGCTGGGACTTCACTGGTGGCACAGTGGTTAAGAATTCGCCTGCCAGTGCAGGGGACGTGGGTTTGATCCCTGGTCCGGGAAGATCCCACATGCCACGGAGCAACTAAGCCCGCATGCCACAACTACTGAGCCTGTGCTCTAGAGCCCACAAGCCACAACTACTGAGCCCGTGCACCACAACTACTGAAGCCCATGCCCCTAGATCCCACGCTCTGCAACAAGAGAAGCCAACACAATGAGAAGCCCACGCACGGCAACGAAGAGTAGCCCCCGCTCGCTGCAACTAGAGAAAACCTGTGTGCATCAACGAAGACCCAACGCAGCCAAAAGTTAATTAATTTTTTAAAAAGGAAGACCTATGTCAACTTCTGTGATAAGGTTATGTGACAAGACATATATAGAAACACCTAGCCAGTGTCTGGTATATGGTAAATAGGTAGAAAATTCATTTTACCTGAATCACTATTAAGTCTAGCAGCCTCTGCCCAACTGGGCTGATTCACACAAAGTAGCCAGTCATAAGGACCCTCAATGGTGACTTTATGCCAAAGAGAAAGGAGATTGTTAGCATTCAGCAGGGCTATGAACCAGGGCTGAACAAAGAGCCTTCATACCCATTACTACATTGAATCCTCTCCACAACCCAGGAAAGCAGTCACTGGTACTCCCATTTTGTAGAAGTTCCACGGCTAAGAAACAGTAGAAACAGAGTTTAAACGTAGACCTGTCTAGGTTCTATCATAACAGAAGCCCAGGGTGAAAGAATTGACAGACTTACAGTCCTGGTTGATAATTTCCTCTCTTCTTCTACTTGAAGGTCATGACCTTGCAGGAAAAGGAACCCTTGGGATGTGTGGACCTGCTATCAAAATGATACTGGCAACCGGGCTTCGAAATGTGGATCACCGCTCACCATGTCAGAACAACGGGTCCCTGGAAGGGGAGGCCACGATCTCATTAACAACAGGGATAAGGGCTTCATGGGCAACATGGAAGACGGATGAAGACTTCAAATCAAAATGTCAACAGAAGAGAGAAAAGTCATCCGATGCAACTGAAAAACTGAGCTTCATGAAAGGATCGTGGGGAACACAAGAAAAAGAAACAAAGAATGAGGATCACCAGCATTGTCCAGAGGAAACAAGAAGGAAAAGACTACAAACAATCCTGAGGTTTCCCGATGTCCCCATACCAACCAACGTACTGACTGGAGCTACAGAGCTAAGTTAAATCCAACCGTTTGTGTCAGGTGTTCTGCTATGAGATGTGGGCAGAGAAAGAAACCATGATACAGATATTGTCATGGGCAAGCACAGTGACTCTTGAGTCAGACTTGCATTCACATCTCATCTACTATTCCTAGCTGGGTAATTTGAGCAAGTGACTTAACCTCTCTGAGCTCCAGTTGCCTCAACTGTCAAAGAAGTTTCATAATAGTGTCTCATTGGGCCACTGTGATGATTCATTTTTTTAAGTGCAAGGTGCTCAGCACATAATAAAATGCTCAATAATTATTAAAGATATTACAATTGAGAACATTACAAAGTGCTATGAAAATGGGTCAGAGACAGCTCCTGGGAGGATATCATGTTTGAGCTGTGTCTTGAAGGAGTATAGAAGCTCACTAGGTGAACACTCTCCAGAGTGGTTGGAGTATAATAATGGTGGAAGGAGCTAGAGGTGAGGGTGAGAAGGTGGACTTGATTCTTGGCCTCCAGAAACGCCCAACTGCTTTCATTCTCCATTCCATCCTTAAGCACAACCCCAATCCTTCCATTACCTCTGCTTAAAATCTATGAATGATTCTATTTGAATTCGGGATAACATTCAAACTCCTCAGCATGCAGCATACAATTAATGTGCTCGTTCAATGCGCATTTATTTCATGCCTACTATAGGTCACGAACTGCTCTTGTGAGGACTAGCACGTGGACCTTGACTCTGAGAAGTTCACAGACAAGTAGGAAGAAAGATGAATATCAAACAGGTTCAGCACAACATAATCAGAGCTACGACAGGTCTGTGTCTACAACACTGCAGTAGAGAAAAGGACTCATAGCTCTCTTAGATTGGCAGTATCAGGGAAAACCTTACAGTGGAGATAAGGTGGAGCTGAGTTTTGAAAACTAAGTAAGGGAAGAAGAGGAAGAAATCTAGAAGGCAAAACAGCTCACAGGAAAGTATGGAGGCAAAACAAACTTCCAGAAACACAATGTGTATTCAACTGTTTTTTAACAAACGAGTGAGCTTTGCACTATCATACCTGCCTCATGGCTAACATTTTAGGATAAAAGTTATAAGATCTCTTTCTGTTTCTGTCTGTGCGTTTATGTATGTCTATGTATGTATGTATGTTATAAATGTATGATTTTTTTTTTTACCTTCAGATGGTATTTGTAAAGAGCTCCATTCTGTAAATAAAAGCTAGTTCAACTTTGTTGTTTTAATTAAAACAAGCCTGCCTTAGAGTTATTAGCATTAAACACAACACTTTTATTCTGCCTAGGTCAAATAAGCTCATGTTATCTTTGTTATAGAATTTGTCGCAAGAAAGGTAACTTAAGAGGATGATTAGCTATTTAATGTCTCAGAAATTTTCATGAATGATCTAAACAGAATTGTTATGAACAGGTAAATAGATATAAGTTTATAAATAAACTTTTCAACAATTTTAAAAACCTGGCATTTCAATGGTGTCCTTAAGAGTCCAATATGGCTAGAGCTTAGAGCAGAGCAAGTTTGAGCCCGCAGGAGATGAGAGGGATCCAGCAGGCAGAGACTAGATCCATGATCTTGGATGCCATGCTAAGGAGCTTGCACTTTATCTTATGAATAACAGGGAACCGTAGAAAGCTCATGGTCAGTGCTGCAGTAGATGATAATCTAGACCAGGGGTCCCCTGCACCCCCCCAACCCCAGCCCACACAGCAGGAGGTGAGCAGCAGGTGAGCGAGCAAGGCTTCATCTGCCACTCCCCACCACTCCCCACTGCTCCCCACTGCTCCCCACCACTCCCCACCGCTCCCCA
>NW_020172779.1:12863984-12935288 GCF_003031525.2 Neophocaena asiaeorientalis asiaeorientalis
CCGCTCCCCGCCGCTCCCCACCACTCCCTGCCACTCCCCACTGCTCCCTGCCGCTCCCCACCGCTCCCCATCACTAGCATTACCGCCTGAACCATCTCCCCACACACCCAGTCAGTGGAAAAATTGTCTTCCACAAAAACGGTCCCTGTTGCCAAAAAGGTTGGGGACCGCTGAATTCCAGACTGGGCCAGAAGAGGAGAAAGACGAGTGAGGGGCTCTACAGGACGAATGAATGAACAAACAGATAAATGAATGATCACAGAGATGCATGGTTTCGATAACTTTTACTGGAGTTTCTACTCACAGGAGAAAGGGAAGTGGCTTTCGCATCCTTTTCAACTGCTATCCCCTCCCCTGGCCCCAACATTCATGAATGGTTTCTCTCTTTTGCACGCATGTGTATCTCTTCCTCAAATGCTGGGATCTCTGAGCTGCAGTCTGAGTGACTTGTACTGTGCTGGTTATATTTAAACAATTAGCTCTGGGAGGCAAGTACCCAAATCAATTAAATCAGAATTCCCAGGGGTCCCAGGCAGAGGATAGAAATAAACAGTTAAGGTAGAGTTTGGACCAAAATCCTCATTGATTAGAGGTATTCTGAGACTGCTCTGACCACAGAAGAGTAAAAATGAGGATGCTGAGGCCAAGCAAAGGCCTGGAAAGTTGGCATAAATGATTAGCCTCTTAAGAGGCTAACACTGCTCTCAGATACATCACAGTAATTCAGAGGTCAGTGCTAGCCTCTTTTGATTCACTGACTACTAGTATTAATACACCAATTTCACACATGCCAGGCAGTGGCTAGTAGATACAAAGAGAAATAAGAAATCCATACCCTCAAGAAGCTCCCAGCCTAGTGGAGCAAGGTGGGAAACCAATTATATGCACTGCATTGTAATAACTGCTAAGACATATGAAAAAGAAGGGAATGCTTCATTCTACCTGTGAGTAACAAAGGCCTTGACATAGGAAATGACAGTCAAGGAGGATGTAGAAGGGTGATGAGTAAGATTTTGTGAAATCGAGGAAACAGCTCACACAAAGGCACAGAGGTGGGGAAGTGAGGTAAGGCTTGGAAAACTTGAAAAAGAACTTGGCCAAATCTGGACACTTTCACTTGAAAGCCTGTTCAAGATCTCTGTCTCTCCCCCCACCGCACTCAGGGCAAAGGCCTCGAAATGCAGCTTTCTACCGTTGACATCAGAAAGGCTGGGGGGGCGACAAACACGGTCTTCAGGCAGAAGAGAGCTACAAGTGGGGTCACAGTTAATCAGCATATCAGAAAACCTACGATCCAGCCATTGTTAAGAACGAAAGCGATTCGATATGGTCCATCTGTAGGGAACTTCCTAAAATATGAGCTGGTCAGTTGCACAATAAGCTACAGGGAAAGTTGAATTCCTTTCCCAAGCCTGCCACTTGCTTAGCTGCATGACCGTAAGAAAGTACGAAACTCCCTGAGCCTGTTTCCTAATCCATAACAGGGGATGAGTATGTGTGTGATAACTACCGCTCAGAGGTTACTGCAAGAATTAAATACGACCTATGTGAGATGATGTAGAACAGAGCCTGACACCAACAGATGATGGACAAATGTGAGTGCCCTACATTCCCCCATCCCCTTGAGTCCTGGACTGAGTCCAACGTGCGTATCTTGATCACAATAGGTGTTTGTATATTCTTGGTTTAAACACCTATCAACCTCCACATAGCCATTGGGTCTATTAAAAGATGGCAGAAGAAGGGCTATAACAGCATCTACTACATGCCAAATACTTTGCTTATATTTCCTCATTTAATTTTCACAACAACCCAGTGAGGTAGCTGGAGGTTATGCATCCCCGTTTTACAGTTGAGAAATTCGGAGGCTCACAGCGTTGAAGCGATGTCCAAGGTCATACAGTTCATTAAATGGCAGAGTCAGCAGTTGACTCCAGATCTAAATCAGTGCTGTGTCCGCTCAGATCCTCCAACGAAGTCCATTCCAGAAAAGACACTGAGGTAACCTCAGGTGACTTTGCTCATCAAATCAGACCTGGATGAAGTGCAACAGCTTCCACGGGCATCCCCAGAGTGAACTTCCCTCCAACATTCCTTATTTACATCCGCCAGAACCTCCTGTGCATCAAATGATACAACCGACTTGCTCTTTCCAGAAGGTGGTACTTCTGGAACTTTGCTATTAATGATAAATTACAGGAATGATTCTCATCATACAGAAGGAGAATTTATGAGAAAGTCCCTGGGACAATAATTGGTAAGCTTTCTTAATTCTTAAGTTGATAGGAAAAAAAAAATAGTAAACTAAATGAGTGAGATTTGGGACAGTGACAAGTGAGCCAATATCCTCTGCTTCTTAGTATCAGTCATTTTTTGGCCATTTTGGAGAGGTTTGTGCCTTTTTTAAACTTCCAGATTTCATACTTTCTGTTCAGCTTTTGCAACTTCCCAAGAGCATGGTTTAAAAAAAAAGAAGAAAGAAAAAAGAACCTCAGCCCTTCTGTATCACTTTCAACAAGGTACCTCTTGCAGAAGGAAATTTGAGCCATAAAAAAAAAAAAAAAAAAAAAACCTTGCAGACTTGCTTCAGCCTTTCCCTTCCCTTCAAGATCATTCTTTTCTTTCCTTTTTTTGCCTTTTATTTTTTCTGGTAAGCAAGTAGTCTTCGGATGATCAGTGTTGCATATCTTTGGGAAAACTTCATGCCAGACTAGTCAAATCGTAACGGCTGCTATCATCAGCTTGCAATGGTTTCCCACTCCCGAGCAAAGAAACCGCACACACAAGCACACACGTCTCCTCTAATTTTGACATTGGAAATATCTAAATATCTATTTGAAAGTTCCTAGATTAAAAAAGAACACAAATGATCACAAAACAGCACCGTATCACTGCAAATCTAAAATAGAATCCAGACGATGCAGCATGCAATACTCCTTGTGCCCCTTCTTTCTACCTCTTACTTAGCACACAGAAATAAACTCCGGGTGTCTGCATGGTACACTGTTCACAGTGGTCTATCTGCTGGAAACATCTGGCAGCTTTGGGCACTCAGTGTGACCCTCCCAAGCAGAAGAACTATATCATACTATTTAACTGAAAAAAAAAAAAAAAGCCGCAGCAGCAGTGGCAGAAGAAGAAGATGTGCCTTCTCCCAGCTTTGCCACTGGCTAGCTGGGAGCCTTTGCAAATTCCCCACGTTGTTTCCTTGGCTTCCATTTCAAAACATTTCTAACATAATTACGCATTGCCCCATCTTCCTGAACAAAGGATGCTAAATAGTGTCTTTTCTGGAAAATGCAAAGTCATCATTCTATTCGACTCAACAAAGATTTTTTAGAGGTGACCGAGTGTCAAACGCTAGGGGTGCAGAAGACAAAGACATCACTCCTTATTTTTCAGTTTTGTGGTACTTTCTGAGATGGTGCTTTCTAATCAATATGCTGGGGCCCACAGGGCAGCTGTGCCAAGGTGGTAATCCCCTTAGTCCTTGGGGGATGGACGGGGTGAACTGGCCGGATCCCAAGGATGGTCAGCTCTGCAGTAAGCAACCTCCTTTATTTATCCAGTATGCTGAGCAAATATTATGTTTTCTGTGAATGCTGGACAGTGGAAAAGATTACCAAGAACTCCACTAAGATTACTGACATGACTGGGGTTATTTGCCCAACCTTGAATAACCTAAATTTTATGCTTTTGAAATTGTACGTCTACTTCTCATAGTTTTCCCGTTTTGCTTCCTTCCAGTAAATTGCCACGTCTTCCTGTCTTGACTCTTCCTCCTTTCTTGGTGGTTGCTTCTGGTCTTCTTTTAGCCAAAATAAAATTTTAAAAAAAATTAAGCAAAAATCACTTTACACTCAACAAACACTTCCTGAGTACCTACCATATGTGAGGCACTCTAGGCTCTTCCAGAGGGAGGGAAATCATAAATGGAGAGGGTACATAGCTGCATTCTTTAAGGGGGTCCCATCTTAAAATTGTAAATGAAATAAGGATCACTAGTCCTTTCACTATCGTAAAATGCTTTATGGGTTTTAAACAAAGCCCAATCAGGAGGCTCCAAAATGTGCTCTGAGGGGTAAGCTGCATTTGTGTGCACGTCAGCAGACTGCAGGAGCAGAAAGCTCACCGACTCTGAAACACAAATGAATTCACAATCTTGCCTCCAACAGTTACTAGCTGAAGACTTGATATTTCAAGTTGCTTAATCTCTCTCAGTCTCAGGTTCCTGTCTTAGAACATGTGGGAGATAATACCGACCTTCAGGCTTATTGTAAAAATTACAGATAATCTATACAGCATGGTACTGACTCCAAGTTGGTATTGGATAGATGGTAGCTTCTTTTTTTAAATGTTACACCCTATTGCTGATAAGAAAATTTTCCAAGTACAAAGATTTAACCACCAATTACTAAAGTGCTTGATGAGTACGGAGGATCTTATCAAGTGTATTTCCACTATCCAGCAATTCCACTCCTTGGGTATATATCCAGGAAAAAAATAAAAACACTAACTCGGAAAGATACACCCCAATGTTCATAGCAGCACTATTTACAATAGCCAAGATATGGAAGCAACCAAAGTGTCCATCAACAGACAAATGTGCTGTATGTGTGTGCACACACATATATACATAGACACAAAGGAATATTACTCAGCCATAAAAAAGTGTGAGGTTCTGCCATTTGCAGCAATGTTCATGGACCTAGAGAATATTATGCTTAGTGAAATAAGTCAGACAGAGAAAGACAAATACTGTATGATATCACTTATATGTGGAATCTAAAAAATAAAACAAATGAACGTACATAGCAAAGAAGAAGCAGACTCACAGATACAGAAAATATCCTCCTGGTTACCAGTGGGGAGCAAGAAATGGGAAGGGGCGAGATTGGGGTGTGGCATTAGGAGATACAAACTACTATGAAAAAAATAGTAAGCAACAAGAATGTATTGTACAGTACAGGAAATTATAGCCATTTTTTGCAATCACTTTTAATGGAGTATAATCTATAAAAATACTGAATCACTATGCTGTATACCTAAAACTAATGTAATATTGCAAATCAACCATATTCCAATTCTTTTAAAACTGCATTACTTTGCTGTCTCAGTATAGTGAACATATATGCATGTTGTTTTGTTACACACACATTAAAAATCATTGTTTTGAACACCAGAGCCCTCTGTGACACTCTGTATACAGTATGTCTTCAAAGGTTGCTAAGGGGGTAAAGAAACGATTGAACAGAGTTTTTGACATAGGTAGGGGAGCGTGTGCTAAGTCAGCTCCAACCAGCTTCCCTTTCCGATCACATCCTTGAGATAAGTCTATTATAGGCTTGTGAACCGTCTCTGGCTCTTAAAAGTGGAATCACACGGCAGCACGTGTTTCCAATCCCGGCTGCCTCCCTAGACACTGTCCACCCTCTCGGAACTCTCATTTTTCATCTGTAAGTGAGGATGATGCTTTTGCCTCATAAAGTTGTTATAAGAAACCAGTGAGCAACTGTCTACAGCTTTGCCTACCACTGCACTTGGCACGTAACTGATTTTCAACTGGCATCATCTTCCAGACCCACCCCTTTTTTCCTTTGTGTTCATCTTAGGCCAGTAACTTAACCTCTCTGAACCTTGGTTTCCCCACCAGTACAGTAGGGATGATAATACGTACCTTGAAGGGTTCACTGAGCAATTAACAAGATAGTTTTAGGGAACTGTCTACCTGGGGTCTGTAGCATGGTCTGTACTTAAACATTGCTACCTTGCCTTCACCTTACAGAATTATTATTTTTTAAATTTATTTATTTTATTTTTGGCTGCTTGGGTCTTTGTTGCTGTGCGTGGTATTTTCTCTAGTTGAGACGAGCGGGGGCTACTCTTCGTTGTGGTGTGCAGGCTTCACATTGCGGTGGCTTCTCTTGTTGCGGAGCACGGGCTCTAGGCGCATGGGCTTCAGTAGTTGCAGCACTTGGGCTCAGTAGTTGTGGCTTGCGGGCTCTAGAGCACAGGCTCAGTAGTTGTGGCACACGGGCTTAGTTGCTCCGCAGCATGTGGAATCTTCCCAAGCGAACCCGTGTCCCCTGCATCGGCAGGCGGACTCTCAACCACTGCGCCACCAGGGAAGCCCCCCCAGAATTATTTTTATAAATTCTCATTCATTTGAAATTCTAATCACTGAGGAGTGTGTGTGTGTGTGTGTGTGTGTGTGCGTGTGAATTTCATTTGCCAAAAAGCCAGTGTATATTTAAAAACGTAAGAAAAGCCCCTTGTAATCTAAATGCCCACTGGAACTATTTCCCATGTCAGAGGCTGGGGGTCCACATGGCCATGCTCGTTTTGAGTGGTGGGCGCTCCAGGCCGGAGCTGAGAATCCACAGAATGCTAAGCAGAGTCGCCCACTGGGAAAGAGGCAGCGCGAGCCCGAGTCACGCGGGACGCGCAAATTCTGACCAGCAGAAATAGCAGCATCAGATAACGCCCAAAGGCTGGCTCTACAATGGAGTTCATTATCCTTCACGTGAATGGAGTGGGAAAAGTGTTGCCATCTCTTCCTGCGGTTTACTGAGTTTTCATTGACAAAAAAATAAGAACACTTTTGTTTGCTCACACACTGCCCTTTCCAGCCAGCAAAGGCCCAGCCGTGTGAAGTTGCACTTCATGTTTCAATGGAGCAAATCTCCCCCAATGAGAGAAAAGGTTACTTCCTCCATCATACTCCCCTGACCACTACCTCTGCCAGATCCTGTCATGTGCTTGGGAGAGAAAACAGAGCAAAAAACAGAGCAGCCAGCAGAAAAACCACTTCTCACTCTCGCCCAGCTTCTGAATCCAACATGCTAGAGTACAGTGCTGTTATCAGGCTCTGTGGTCAAGCCCCTTCCCCCGGTTATGATTCATGGGCAGAGCTGGTGTGGGAAGCCCTCTTACACACAGGCATAAAGCAGTACCTTGGAAGTGGCAGTGGTGGCTAGCTGACAGGATCTCCAAGCCTATTCTGTAAACACTCTTTCTTCAGACAACAAGAGAAACAATACAATTACAGCTTTTCTTAATGACAGTCCTATTTTGAGCCCACTCTCTGCTCACCTCAGTTGGATGTGAGCTCTCATTTGAAACAACCTCCTCCAAATGAGGGAAAACAGAGGTTCACAGGGGTCAGTGATCTGCACGAAATGACCAGTTAATAAATGTCGGAGCCAGAACTGCAACTAAGAGGAGAAAAAACCTTGTCTAGAAACATAGATTTAAAAACACCGTTGAACTGAAATGCATAGACAATATCAAGCACAGAGCCTGGCTTTCAGTGGGCATCCAGAATTATTTTTTTTTCCTCCTGTAGAAAGGGAAAACATTCTGGTTAATTGATGGTTCCACCACACTGCGGGCCCTTTCACCAGCAGAAACCTCATCCCCACACAAGATGATGACAACCACCACCACCACGATAATAATACTTACCACTCTTTATTGAATGGCCATTACCCAACCAGATATTATTTTCCAAGTTTTAAATACAGTATAATCCCAACTGACAAAAAAAGAAGGGAAATATCACAAAAAGGAACATCTGTCCCCTCACACTGACAACCAGAAACACAGCGAATGAGTTCCCCCAAGCTGGGGCCAAATCCCATGTGATAAGGGTAGGGTGACCACATAATTAATCATCTAAACCAAGATAGATTTCAGAATGAAAGGTAGTGCTGTGAATAATTATTCTGGGATACAATGCATACACCAGGACTGTCCTGCAACAAACCAGGACATATGGTCACCCTAGTTGAGCAACTCAAGTCCCAAGTCTCGAGAAACCAGTTAATTATTTTTCAAGTAAAGATCATGGGTGATGAGAAAGTCATGTATCTTTGGTGGGCTCCATTTTAATTTTAGGCCTTGAACACCTTGAAGAGAGGCTATGACCCATATGCTCAAGGGAATAATGTCCCCTTGTTTACTTCCAGCCAATAAATCCCTTTAGGATGGGGAATACATATGTCCAGTGACCAGAGTACCAAAGTCAGCTTTCCAGATGCTCACTTTTACCTGTGTGAAAATTCTTGGGATACCAAATTAGGAACCAGAAAGGAGCTTAATGATGAAAGGTATTTGTCATTCTCTTTTGTCCCTAACTGAAGAATTCATTCTGCCCCCACCACAATAAAACCCATCTCCCTATGGCCTAGAGAATGTCCTTGCTGCTCTATTCTGGGTTCCTCTCTCCTAGATGGGGTTACATAAACCTTGCTAATTTCTGAGGACTTCATTTCTTGTGTTCTTCTGTTATTGCACTAAGCACAGAAGATGGGTTTTCTCTTCTTAAAATTACATCAATTCTATGCCACAGACACTATTATCGTCACCATTTTACAAATAGGGAAATCAAGGTTCAGAAATGTTAGTTAACTTGCCCACGATCACACAGCTACTACATGGCAAAGCTCAGGCTAGAATAGTTAAGTCACAGCTTTTTATAATGATGGTCCAGTCCTTGACCATAAGGTCTTGTCATTATCAATTGCGTTTCAATGACTCCCAAGTTCCCTCAATGCTAAAGTCCTCTCTTTACATGGAGAGTCTTGCCTCTACAGACAAAGAAAGATCATCCAGAGACATGTTCCCTGGAACTATTTCCCACAGTGCATTCATCAATAGAAAGTTGGACCCCAGAGAGTCTACTGAGAGACCGTCAGTCCTTTTTGCATTGGCTGCTCTCATCCATGATAAGATGAAGGTAGTGTCCATCCAAAAAGGACACCTTTCTCTGACCTCATGTCCCAGTTTGAGGGGCATCTAACTCCATTGACTTAAACAGCAAGAACAGACCCTTATTTCATAGCAAGTCTAAGGGGGGCAGGGGAATGCCCATTTCCTGCTTCCTAGCATAGAGGCCTCCTGGCATCTCCACTGAATTTCCTCTTGTGTTCTTTGTAAAAGCTTTCTTTCCACTGGTTAATTTCTTCCCAGGTGTGTTTCTTATTGAGGTGGGGGGGGGAGAAGATTACCACCTACCCCTGGGACTGCCAGGCCGGAAGAGCCTTCCCAGTGGGGGTCTCTCAGAGGAAGGGAGAGCAGATGTGTGACCTGAAATGAACTGGGTTTGTGGCAAAAGCCTCAGGTGTCTCTGGCACCTGCTTCTTGCAGGCAGTACCTATTAGCTGCTATTGCCCAATGACCAGATGCCACAGAGAAACGTAGTAAATCACTAAGTGTTAGTAGATCGGTCAGCTTAGAAGACGTCTTAAAAATTATCTTTCCTGGTTTGAGGTGTCCAAGACTCTAAGATAAAATAGGAACTAAAAACGCTACACAAGCTGCGCCCCATATCTCTAAAGCTAAGTATCTTTGTATTTCCTCTCGTTACAAGTCTTATTTTGCACAAAAGTTATGTGTTGCTTTCATGATTGTACTTGTTGACAAATTTCAATCAAAACAAAAAATTTCTTTGCTCATGGTAAGGTTTGAGAAGCTAATGAAAATGTCAGGTTTAGGGCTTCCCTGGTGGCGCAGTGGTTGGGAGTCCGCCTGTCGATGAGGGGGACCGCGGGTTCGTGCCCCGGTCCGGGAGGATCCGGCGTGCCGCGGAGCGGCTGGGCCCGTGAGCAGTGGCCGCTGGGCCTGCGCGTCTGGAGCCTGTGCTCCGCAACGGGAGGGGCCGCGGCAGTGGGAGACCCGCGTACCGCAAAACAAAACAAAAAAAAAAAAAAAAAAAGTCAGGTTTAATAATAATTTGAGGAAGAAAATGAGAATGGAACTCTCGTAGAAAAAGGTATACAAATCTATTTCTAATACAAATCAGAAGATGACAAATCACTGTGTAAAACCACACAGCTTCTCATGGCACCTAGAGTAAAATTCTAATTCCTCATCATAGTCTAAAAGGCCCCAAATAATCTGGCCCCCACTAGCCTTTTTAATCACATCTCTTGCCATTCACCTCCTTAGTCACTGCAATTGGTTTCTTGAATATGACAGCTAATCCATGTCTCAGGACATTTGCACAAGCTATTCCTTCTGCCATGGAACACTCTGCCCTCCTTTATTCACTCAAGTCTCAGCTCCAATGCCACCCCTTCAGCAAGGCCTTTCCCAACACCCAATCCAAAACAGCATCTTCCCACCCTCCCCACGGTCACCCTCTAGAACAATACCTGTCTGGTTTTCTTGATCATACTTATTACTATCTGAAATTACCTTGTTCACTTGCATGTTCCAAACTATTATACATTTGAATAGAAGATCTAATCATGACTCCCATACACATATAAAAATGAACATATATCAAAGTTTTTTTAACTCAATAATTAATGAGGTAACCAGAGTGAGATGTTATAACCAGTTCAACAGCGAAGTCCAAATGCCATGCACTGATATTCAGCTAAGGAATGCTGAAATGGATTTACAAACTGATGTAAAACTGACAAAACTGCTCAATATCGACAAGGGGATAAATCAGTTGCATTGCACCTGACACAGTTTGCAATTCTATGGGCAGGAATTAATTGCATGACTAACAGTTTTCTACAACTTCTATCTCTACAGAGTTGTATAGCCTACTCAAAGACAAAGCCCCCCCCCCACCACCGCCATAGTATCAAATAATCTTTAGAAACTCCAAATCCATTCACAGGATATTCTGTAATCTCTTTTGCCCATTTCAAAATCATCCACAGTTTTTCCCTATAATATTACTGTCTGAAAGTGTTTTATTCCTTTATTTGTTCCTTTTTTCTAATCTCCCTGCCCTGGAACATAAGCTTCATGAAAGCAGAACCTTTGCCTGCCTTATTCACCAGGGTTTCCCCAAAGCCCTGAATCATGACTGATTTATACTTAGGTGCTCAGGAATATTTGAATCAATAGGTGACCAAGAAGTACATTTTTTCAAAGTCACAATTTCCCTAAGCATAGTGCCTTCCAGGTCCATCCATATTGTTGCAAAAGGCAAAATTTTCATTCTTTTTTATGGCTGGGTAATATTCCAGTACAGACACACACACACTCACATCATATCTTCTTTATCCATTCTTCTATTGATGGACACTTAGGTTGCTTCCATATCTTGGCTACTGTAAATAATCTGCTATGAACATTGGGTGCATACATCTTTCCAAATTAGTGTTTTTTTCTTCAAATATATACTCAGGAGTGGAACTGCTGGATCATATGGCAGTTTCATTTTCAGTTTTCTTGAGGAACCTCCATACTGTTTTCCATAGTAGCTGCACCAATTTACATTCCCACCAACAGTGTACTAGGGTTCCCTTTTCTCCACATTCTCACCAATATTTGCTATTGGTAGTCTTTTTGATGATAGCCATTCTGACAGGTGTGAGGGGGTATCTCACTGTGGTTTCAATCTGCATTTCCCTGATGACTACCAACGTTAAGCACCTTATCACGTGCCTGTTGGCCATCTGTATGTCTATTCAGGTAAGTTTTCTGCCCATTTTTTAAATCGGGTTGTTTGGTTTTTAGCAAACTAAGTCAGACAAAGAAATACAAATACTGTATGTTATCTTTAGAATCTAAAAAATAAAACAAATGAATATGCTTATATATGAATATAACAAAACAGAAACAGACTCACAGACATAGAGAACAAACTAGTGGTTATGAGTGGGGAGAGGTTTGGGGGGAGGGGCAAGATAGGGTTGGACATTAAAGGTACAAACTACTATGTATAAAATAAATAAGCTACAAGCATATGTTGTACAGCACAATTAGCCAATATTTTATAATAACTTTAAACAGAGCATAATCTATAAAAGTATTGAAGGACTATGTTGTATACCTGAAACTAACGTAACATTGTAAATCAACCATACTTCAATTTTAAAAGTCATAATTTAAAAATGCACATTAAAATAAGATAATCACTTCTTCCTTTTAATACTGGCAAAGAATCATAAAAGGTTCCATCAAGTTCTGCTGAGTATATAAAGAGAAGGTGTTGTGGATTGTCAATTCTCACCTCAGCACCCTCACTACTCCCTTCTAAGGTATGAACTGTGTTTTCTAGAATCTCCCCCCTGTGTGTTTCAGTGTTAGAGTTTGTCAAAGGGAAGAACTCACAGGAGATTTGGAAGGCAGAAGTGAAGCAGGAGCCAGAGGTCTTAGTGGCCAGAGGTGGTGAATTTTTAGACCTTTCATGAGTTTCCCCTCTGCAGTCATGGTGACCAGTTGTGACTTCTCGGACTTCTCTGTAAGCTCCAACTTCTCCACCAGCTCCAGAACGTGGGGCTGAAGCTGAAGTCCTTAGTGATAGTTTTTCCCATCTCTGGCTGCAGGCTTCCAGACCTTCACCAACCCACTCATCCCACATTCACGTAAGCCCTAATTCCTATATTAAACTCTCTTTCCTAACAAACTTGTAATGAATGATTCTATTTTCTTGACCACACCCAGACTGATACAGAAGGGATTCATACACTGTTGGGATAAATGCCTTTCTCTTTCATTCAGCACTCAACAAATACTCATTAAGTTATTATATCTTCGAGAGAAATTTGATAGCAGTCAAGAGTTCACAACATTTGACCCAGTGACTCCACTTCTAAGAATTAATCTATTCTAAGGAAGCAATCATTAATCCAAAGATCTAGGTTTATGTAAAAGGACATTAATGAGAGCAATAGTAGTAATTTCCCCAGTTAAGTGAAGACCAAAAAGTCCAACAATAGGTAAGTGGATTAAAACTTAAGGTATATCCATAAGATACAGCATTATGTAGCTTATATGAATTGTTGGTTTTTTAATTACTTGATGATATGGTAAAAATTATGTGAAAATGCAATATATCAAATAATGTGTAAAATATTTCAATTTGCTAAAACAAAAATAAAATAAATGCATGCCACACTCGGTTGTGTATTACCTTTGTGACTTTGGGCAGATCAGTTAAATTTTTGAACTTCTATTTCCACATCTGTCAAGTGGAGATTACAATACTTGCCATGGCTTTCCTAAAGAGTCAAATGATCTAATTTTTTTATCTGAAACACCAGACCAACATTAGGGGCCTTATATACTCCATTCTCATTATACAGCAGGGAGAGTACAGCATAGTGGTTAGGATGAAGCCCTCTGGGGCCAGCTGCCAGGGTTCGAATCCTGGCTTTGCCATGTACTAACAGTGTTATATTAGGAAAGTCACTTACCATCTGAAGCTCAATGAAGTTGTGACTTGCCCAAGGACACACAGCTTGAAAATGGAGGGGTAAGAACTTCATCCCAGGTCAGGCTAACTTCAGCCCCCCAGGACTCTTTCCTTTGAGCCATAAATCATAACAACTTTTAATTTCAAGTTTCTAATAACATTGTGATTCATTGCATTATCCTTAACCTCCCACATCCTGGGATCTTTTACCCCTAGACACCAAGAACCAGCTCTTAAGCACGATCACCATATTACACAGTACCTAGTACGATACCTGGCTCATAGCAAGCCCTAATACATCAATGTCAAATGAGTGAAGAAATTCACACATGTTCAAATCAATGGGGAAAAGATAGAACAATTGCCCCCGACCTATTAAGGGTTTATTTAAATAGCAAGAATAAAAGCTGAGATAACTAGCTGTGAAAACAGTAACCACTCAGCTCCCAGCAAACTGTCGTACGCCCCCTGACGAGTCTGCCATCAGCTTCAGTCAATGTGCAATCCTATGGCACATTACGTGGATAATCTGATCCAAAAGAAACACAATCAGTAGGCGCACAGGCAACTGTTCTGATTAAACAAGGCCTGCTGGAATTAAAACACCACAGGCTGTTTGCAGAACTCCTTGATTTTAATTAGACAAACCCCATCTTAATAGCAAAGTTACAACAATGCATTGCTCAGGCCCTGTGGAGTGACGAAAGTAATGACTCTATAATATAGTGTGGCAATTCTGCATCCAGTTGGGGAAATTACAAGATGATCGATTAAAGCTGCCCAGTTTAATTCCTCCAAGTCTCATTTGGTGGACTGAGGTAGGCAGTTCTCCCTGCGTCAGCCTTCAGGGAGCAATTTATCTCACCAACATTCCGACTGGAAGGGGACTAACATTTGTTACCAGCTGATTACACACCAGGCGGTCTGCCTAGGCATTTGCATAGAGGATCTCCATCAATCCTCCCAGTGACCACCATGCCTCAGATGTACAAACTGAGGCTCAGCGAGGTTAAGTAACTTATTCTGACACACATCTGGTATGTGGCAAAGCTTGGCTTTAACCCTGAAATTGTCTGGTTTCAAAGATATTGGGGTTTGTGGGGCAGGTGAGAGGTAACCCTGCCTGGATTCATATCCTGGCTCTGGTATGTATTAGGAGAGAGCCGTAGTAAGTTTCTTAAATTTCTCCATCCTCAGTAGTCTCATCTGTCAAATGGATATCACAGTAGTACCTATCTCATAAAATAGGCATGAAAAGTACATGACAACACATAAAGAGCAAAGCGTAGCTGTTAGCCATTAACTATTATCTCATGGAGTGTTTCTGACATCTCTGAGGTATCAGAAGAAATAAGAACGTAACAGAGAAGAACAAACCTGACTCCATATTGGATCTATTCCTTTAGCTTGAACCCTGTGTTCTGTTGCCTGTGGTTACTCATGCCGGCTCTGCACCTTTTGTAAAAGAACGTTGCCTATAGACTGAAATACACAGGATAGCCCATTCTCAAGGCTCTGACCTTTAAAGGTGTAATAACACTTTTCCATTCATATAGAGAGAAGAAGTTGCAGAACAGAGAATAATAATTGTCCTGTTGGAGGTTTATAGGAACATAGTGACCAGACCTATGTGGACAGCTGCAAGAACGAGGGATTCTGGCACCAAGAAAACTGCAACAAGCAGCCATATCCCCTCCCCTTTTAGTATAAAAGAAACCTGAATTCTAACTCAGGTAAGATGGTTCTTTGGGACACCAGTCCACCATCTTCTCGGTCTTCTGGCTTTTGAAATAAAGTTGCTATTCCTTGCCGCAAAACTCGTCTCTCGATTTACTGGCCTGTCATGTGGCAAGCAGTATGAGCTTGGACTTGGTAACAAGTAGAGTTCAGAGAGTTCCCCATGTTTGAATGAGGTCACACAGATAGTAAGTGCCCAAGATAGGGCTGAAGTCAGCTCAGGACCTCTTAAAAACTCAACCAAATGCTGCAGACTTTCACTTTATCTACACAGATCCTCAGAACAAAGCAGCCAGGTAGGGAGCACAGATGCGCTATCTGAGGAGACTCAGCTTACAGCAATAAGGTGACCAGACTCCAGGCACTCATGTGTTGAAACAAAGAGGCAAACTTAACCCTTCTCCACTGCCCAGTGTCTGGGGCACTAGTGCTGGGAAGGCCAAGACCATGGTTAAGATGGTCTGGGTCCAAAGCCCAGCCCTGCCGCTTATTAACTGTGAGACCTAATTCTCTCATCTGTAAGACAGAGACAGCCATAGTCCTTAAACTCACGTTGCTGTTGTAAGTGTTAAATAAGCTATTGTTGGGCACGTGGTTAGGACTGTGCTTGGCGTTACTTTGCCTTGCTGTGGCCAAGCTCCATTATCCCTCCATGGGAATATCAGTTCCTACTTTCCGTGGTGGCTGTGAATATTAAATGATTTAGCCCATTAGAAACGCTTAGCGTGGTGTCCCACATATATACTGGAAGCATTCAGTAAATGTTCCTTTTCTTCACCTCATAGCACTAGGGATGGGAGCGGTGGTAGTAGATCATCAAAGTACAAATCTCCTGGTAGAGATAATCCTCCCTTTATTGTTACCAAACCTTCACGCCTTAACCTGAAGGGTATTTTTATTTGTTTGATTTGGTTTCTTTCCTAAGAAATGTACTTGTTTACTCCTGGGGGAAGGAGAAGAAAGTGGTAATTCTACTTATTACCCCCAATAATGGGGAGAGTCCATCTTGCTAAAGGCACAGAAAGACAAAGTTCACCTGCTTGGTATTTACCTCCTGGAGCTGTTGTGAGGATGAAATGGGACAATTCCTGGGAAGATCACGGTGGTGATTCAGATCCACCGTGACTTCCTGAGGCTTCACAAAACTGAACAAGTGTTATATAGAACATCACAGCAGGTGATCATCTGAAGCTCTTGCAGCTCCAGTGCTATTCCAATGGAAGCTTGTCTCTTTGTATATGTGTTTGTATGCTGACTTTGGATGGTGTTAAAGAACAAAATGTCTTGGACAGCAGTGGCCCCTAATGATCCATTCTCATTTAAGAGTCTAAATCTTGGGCTTCCCTGGTGGCGCAGTGGTTGGGGGGCCGCCTGCCAATGCGGGGGACGCGGGTTCGTGCCCCGGTCCGGGAGGATCCCACGTGCCGCGGAGCAGCTGGGTCAGTGAGCCGTGGCCGCTGAGCCTGCGCGTCCGGAGCCTGTGCTCTGCAGCAGGAGGGGCCGCGGCGGTGAGAGGCCCGCGTACCGCAAAAAAGAAAAAAAAGAGTCTAAATCTTAACCTAAGAAATTGATGCTCAAATGATCCACCCCAGTTAACTCAAAAATGTCTTAGTACTTTTCAACTCAGTGCCCAGCTGTGTTCTAGGCACTGTGGGGAAAAGAAAAGATTCAGAAAACGTGGTGCTTCCCCGGTACTGCTTTAAAAACTACCTCTTGCCTGCCTCTGGGGCAGTAACACATACCCCTCAACCGGGTTGTCTGTGCTCCAGCTACGTCGACCTTCTTTTTGCTACTTGCAACAATCTCCTTCCTGACCTCAGAATCTATGCATTTGGTTTCCTCTTTCTGAATGACTCTCTTGCCTCTTCCCTCCACCCCTCACGACTTCTCTCACTTATCACCACTTAGCTTTCAGGTCTCAGCACAACCATCACCCAGAAAAGCTTTTCCCCACTCCCAAGGCAAGGACGTGTCCTCCTGCTATATGTGTTTATCTCATCCATCATTGCTTCTTACAGGCCTTATCACAACTACAGTTAAACTAGTAATTGGGCCACTGGGTGTATAATGTCTATCTCAGCAACTCAACTGGACTCTAAGCTCCATGAGGACAAACTCACACCTGTATCCCTAGCACCTAACACAGCACTGGAACACAGTTGCCTCTCATTAATATTGTGTTTAATTACTTCAGTAATTACAAAGGAGTGTGACGTATTTTAGTATATCTGAGTTTACATTTTTGTTTTATTTTTTGGAGGAGGAATAGCAGATTAAATTTTTTAAAGCAACCTGGTATTTAAAAATATTGAAATGCCTGTTTTTAAAATACCTTTTATAAAATAAATTCATTTATTCTTTGCACTTCGAATCAGTTTAGGGGGCCAACATTGGGAAGAGATAAAACCCCATGGGCTTCAGCAGTACCTACTGGAGTTATAATTCATTTACTCTTTGATGCATTAATTCTACTTCTAGACAACTATCCTACAGAAACACCTGATAAAGCATGAAACAACATATGTGGAAGGTCATTAATTGTAGTATTATTTATAAGTCAAAACATCAAAAACAACTGAAGTATCCAGCCATCAGGTGTGGTTAGATAAGCCATGGTACATCCACACAATGGAGTGGGCTTAAAGAATGAGGACAATCTCTATGCAGTAACATGGAGAGTTCACCAGGGTATACTGCCAAGTGAAAACAGGACTAAATGTAGACCAATTATGATATATTTGTTTTTGCCTAAAAGAAGAAAACAAAAATATGTTTCCTATATTTGCAAAAACAACAAAAGAACACAGGAAATATAAACAAGAAACTAACAAAAATTGTTACTTCATAGGAAATGTATTGGGGAATGTGTGGAAGGGAAAGAGATGGACATAAAACTTCCTGTGTTTGCCGTTCTATGCCGTTATGCCCTTTGACTAGTGTAAGTTCATACCTATTAAAAGTAAAGCTAGTTTTTAAAAGCCTTTCTAAAAATTGAAAATAAACCAAGACAAATAAACCTAACCATCTATCAATTTAGTAACATAACCACACAGAGAAACGATCATTTTTTCCCCTAAGACGCTTTGACCACAGTACTTTGATTGAACATCCTTTGTGGGATATGTTCCATGGACAAAAAGGACTACAAAGTAATTTAAACTAAATCTGACCATTGTATGTTAGTGATAAAGTTCATATTGTTACTCTGAAACTATTTTCTTTATGTCACACAATAAAACAAATGAGGAATTACTAATGACGGTCAAAGAGAATAAAAGATTCAATTATAAGATCAAAAATTAACTATAAAACTAACATTGAAATTGAAGTGGAAATAGTTAAATTAATGGATGGTTTTATTAATAGTATATTATCTATCTTAGTCCATTGAAATGGCCTAGCAACAATGTCACTAAAGTAGGTATAATCACATCTAGCACTCCGTAAAGTTAGGATTTCTTAGAGAACTGGCTGCTTTTAGGACTGGATTAGGGAAGGTACAAGTTGAGCCTGGAACATGTTATCATGTTCAAAAGCAAAGAAGCTTTCCAATAGTAACTGGGTATGTCAAACGGACACAAGAACCAGCTGGAAGGAGTTCATGCTGCCCAAAACTGTGATGATTGGAGCCCTAAAAGAAACAGTGGTCATAGCAGATTGAAATACATGGGACTTATGAAAGCCATGAGTCCATAATGATACTCAGAAAACTAGGAACAAAATGTACTTGTCACCATTTGAAGTGGTTATTAAAGCAACATATTCTTTTCCAAATTGGTAAAGAGAAGTAATTAAGTAGTCATCCTACCTTGTCTGTAAAAACTGTATTTCAGGGCAAATAGACCCATTTATGCCAGATCTGTTTTATGGAAGCAGGCCAACCAATAAATGTATTGTAGAAGGAATGTTAGAAATAAAAAGTCAACACTTCACCACTCCTAACAGATCCTCGGGCATGGAAGGCTGCTCTGTTAGCACAGAAGGGTAGGTAATTAAGTGTAGTCTTTAGAGGATCAGAGAAGCTTCCAGGGAGTCAATGTGGGCTGAAGCTTGAATGTGAGCCAAGAACAAGAACGCAGGAGGAGGAACTGTCCGATGGAGGGATATGCAGGGGAGCCTGGAAAAGTCTGTGGATCTGTACTGATATTGAAGGGGACTCTTGGCCATTCAAGAGATCCAGAGTCAGCACAAAACCTGAAAATTGCAGAGTCAAATTTTTCTTTAGAAAATCCCTTCGGAAGGAGCTTTGTGTTGACCCAATATGCCGTCTTTCAGGGAGACCATCGCAGTCTGTTTCCCCAGAGCTGGGATCACAGCACTATTTGAGAAATATGAGGTGGTTAGCAACTGACAGCAAAGATAGCATGCTCTGAGAGGTACATGGGAACTGTAGCCAACTGAGGGAGGAAACAAAAGTCCTGTCTCCCATCTTTGGCTTTCTAGGGGATGTATGGCACATTCCGTAGACTATATCCCCACTATTAACACTGTTCATTCTTGTTCACTGTTATCCCCATCCCCTCTCAGTTGTAACTGAAAACATCCATGTAGCCAGCCTCTGATGCTAAGTATTCACGGTGCAAAGGTACACGAGAAGGGGTGAGGGACCAGAGGTGACACTAGAGAAGGAGGCAGGGGTCACCGTAGGAAAGGGCTGTGCTGGAACCAGGCAGTGTGAGACTTTGGAGTGGGGGAAATCTCCTGGAGAGAGTTCCACGTGGGGTGTGGCACTGCGAGATCTGTGCTTTGAAAAGATTGCTCTGGTTTCACTGTAAAGAAGGGTGTGGAGGTCATGGGGAACTGGGTGAGGGTAAGAAATAAGATCCTAGTGTAGAGCACAGGGAACTCTCCTCATACTCTGTAATGACCTACATGGGAAAAGAATTTTAAAAAGAGCGGATAGGGCTTCCCTGGTGGCGCAGTGGTTGAGAGTCCGCCTGCCGATGCAGGAGACGCGGGTTCGTGCCCCGGTCCGGGAAGATTCTACATGCCGCGGAGCGGCTGGGCCCGTGAGCCATGGCCGCTGGGCCTGCGCGTCTGGAGCCTGTGCTCCGCAACGGGAGAGGCCACAGCAGTGAGAGGCCCACGTACCGCAAAAAAAAAAAAAAGCGGATATATGTATAACTGATTCACTCTGCTGTACAACAAAAACTAACACAACATTGTAAATCAACTATACTCCAATAAAACTTAATTAAAAAAAATGAATGCAGACATGTAAGGAGGATGTTGCCATCATTGTGCTTAAATCTGGCTTCTCTTTTGGGTCCTCGTCAGGAGGCCAAGAATCATATGAATTGGATATGAATACAAAGTTTTAGATCTGAAGGGAAAAGTGGATGCCAGCTTTAGAACCCCAGGGCACAAAAGAGAGGCTATTTAGGGATCTAGATTTTTCAACCACAGAAAGCCAGCGGGTGAGAAGTGGTTGGTTCCCACTGAACTCCCCTGGGCAAATGAAGGGAACCACATGGCGTTTCTTCACAATAACTGACCAGTGATGGAAATTATAAATGGGGCCAGGAAGTGGTCCTTTTCACTTCAACCCGCCTAGAATACATTCAAAATAGCTGTCACTTGCAAAAACAAATCTCAAAATTCTCAACAGTTTACTTAGCACATATTCATTTATCCAGCAAACTTTATTGAGCATCTACTACCTCAGGGACTGCACCATAGATTAGATTTGCAAAAATTAGAAATTAGACCCCTTGATAAATGAGACAGACAGGTGAACAGGAAGTTCAGAACAAGGTGATGCGTGATCTGATGGGGGTTAGTACAGGGGATAGATCTTTCACCAAGCCAAGGCTATCGACTTCAGTGACCCTTGGAAGCCACACCTGAAGGTAACTGGGTGGGAACAGGATTCTTATTACAGTCAAAATGTCATTAGCCCAAAGCATGAAAAATGGAATAATTCTGGTGCATTTAATTTCCAACTTGCCTCAGCATCCACCAAATGTTTTTGGTTTCCAGCTTCATTGTTAAAAATATGCCTAAGGTGAACAAGACCACTATGATGGTTAGTAGCTATAGTAAAATGAATGAAATTAATTATTCACTGATAGTTATATAACTAAAAGAATTTCGTTTCAGGAATTTAAGCCCTAGAGGTGGGAATGCATGCTTTACTCCCTTGCTCTTTTTTTTAATTTGTTTGTTTGTTTTTCTTCTTTTTTTGAATTTTATTTTCTTTATTTTTTTATACAGCAGGTTCTTATTAGTCATCCATTTTATACACATCAGTGTATACATGTCAATCCCAATCTCCCAATTCATCCCACCACCACCACCGCCACCCCGCTTTCCCCCCTTGGTGTCCATACGTACTCCTTTGCTATTAAATGCTAAAATAAACAGTGATGATTGATAGATACATCAATGACTGATAGATGAATAAAGAGATTGCTAGATATAATATACAACAAACACCCTTTTTACATCTCTGATATGGTCTTTGCTGCATGGTTATTTGCTTTCTTCAAAATACTTAATCAAAGGAAAATAAATCTCAGTTAATCTGAAAATTCTGACGGGTTTTGATCGAGTAGCACTCAATGTTGTGCAATAAACACTTTACATGCAAAAGCCCATCACCTGGTGAATGCATGGACAAAATGTAGTCTATCCACTGATGGAATTAAAATTAATTAAAAGCAACAAACTATGATAATTCCACAACATGAATGAACCTCAAAAATATTAAACTAAGTTTAAGAAGCCAAATGCAAAAGACTATATATCATTTACACGAAAGGTCTAGAATGACTACATATTGCATCAGTAAGAAATGTCTGTGAAAGGCAAATTTGTACAGACAGAAAACAGATCATGGTTGCTTATGGCTAGGAGTAGAAGTAGCCATGAACTGCAAACAGACACAAGGGAACTTCTCGGGGTGATGGAAATGTTCTACAACTGGACTGTAGTGATGATGGCCCAACTCTATAAATGTCCTAAAATAATTAAATTGAACACTTATAATGGGTGAGTTTTATGATGTGGAAATTATAGTCCAATAAAGCTATTAAAACAAATACACAAATAAATGCTGCAGAGGGTGTGGAGAAAAGGGAACCCTCTTGCACTGTTGGTGGGAATGTAAATTGATACAGCTACTATGGAGAACAGTATGGAGGTTCCTTAAAGAACCAAAAATAGAACTACCATCTGACCCCAAAATCCCACTACTGGGCATATACCCTGAGAAAACCATAATTCAAAAAGAGTCATGTACCACAATGTTCATTGCAGCACTATTTATAATAGCCAGGACATGGAAGCAACCTAAATACCCACTGACAGACGAATGGATAAAGAAGATGTGACACATATATACAATGGAATATTACTCAGCCATAAAAAGAAACAAAACTGAGTTATTTGCAGTGAGGTGGATGGACCTAGAGACTGTCATACAGAGTGAAGTAAGTCAGAAAGAGAAAAAAAAAATGCCGTATGCCAACACATATATATGGAATCTAAAAAAAAAAAAAAGGTTCTGAAGAACCTAGGGACAGGACAGCAATAAAGATGCAAACATAGAGAATGGACTTGAGGACACAGGGAGGGGTAAGGGTAAGCTGGGATGAAGTGAGTGAGTGGCATGGACATATATACACTACCAAACGCAAAATAGATAGGTAGTGGGAAGCAGCCGCATAGCACAGGGAGATCAGCTCGGTGCTTTGTGACCACCTAGAGGGGTGGGATAGGGAGGGTGGGAGGGAGACGCAAGAGGGAGGGGATATGGGGATATATGTATACATATAGCTGATTCACTTTGTTATACAGCAGAAACTAACACACCATTGTAAAGCAATTATACTCCAATGAAGATGTTAAAAAACAAATAAACACACACACACACAGACACACACACTTCACATATTTTTAATCCAGGTAAACAGGAAGTATTTGAAGGTAATGTCATGTAGCTAACTTATACTGAGCATCTCCTTAAGAGCCAGGTACTTTTATCTCTGTTCCAGAAAACCATCTTCAGAGAGAGAATGCAATTAGCCCAGAGACACACATCCAGTGCTAAGCTAAATTATGAATGGGAGCCAATTGGGCCCACCTCTAAGTCCTGTACACAATTTGCTTCATCATGCCCCCCAAAATAGAAACATTTTATTGCCCCAGATTCACTTGTAGTCAAAGTAAGAAATAGATTCACTCTGCACCAGTCTCCTTCCTCCTTCCCTGCTGTTGCCAGACTCTGTTCCCTCAGTCTCCTGGCCACTGCCTTGGGATGATTCTGTAAACCAAAACTGATCATGTCATTCCTGTGCTCAAAAATGGTGCTCTGACTCTGAAACTTTGGTTTGGGCCCTTCAGAACCTGGCTTAATCACCCAGCCTCCAGAGCAAAGCCGCTTTGCCGCTCCCCACGTTTAACCCTGCGTTGCCTTGCTCTGAGTGTCTCACTGGTCTTTGAAGGTGATGGCTATTTCCACATCGCTCTGCCCTCTGTCCAAGCAGCTCCTCTCATGCGAGATGCTGGACCTCTCCTTGCTCCTGCCAGGTACTGACAACCTCCTGTTCTTCCGTAATATCATGAACAAATATCATACTCTTCGTAAAGCCTTCCACTGCTTCTCTAAGCAGAGTTAGTTGTTCCAGGCAGCTTGTGCATACTCAGATCATCTTCATCAGTCTTTGAAGTATCATTTAAACACACTTACCCAGTATCAGTCTAGCGTATTTTTCACATTTTCTTTATAACCATAGCGGGTGTCATTAAAGGGACTACTTGGATTCCATCGTTTACTGGCTCTGTGACCTCGGACAGATTATGTAAACTTTGTGCATCAATTTTTCCCAACTGTAAAATGAGACCAAGGAAATCATATATTTCATGGGTATTTATAAGAATTAAATAAGTTAATAATTGTTAAGGAAAAAGTATATGTTCTGGTCCATAATAAGTACTTAATAAATATTACCTAATAATATCAATTTCATTGTTATAAAAGGCTCAACAGATGTGAACTGAATAAGCAAGAGGGAGAAATACAGAGGAAAGGACAGAAGGAAAGAGGGAAGAAGAAGGAAGAGACCCTTGACGGTATAGGTAAGAGCGTAAGTTTTAGTCAGGCAGCCTGGAATCTTTGCCCTGCTACCTGCAGGTTGGGTAATCTTCAACGAGTTATTTAGCCTCCCTGTGTTTCAAGACGAATATAAGGGGCTTCCCTGGTGGTGCAGTGGTTGAGAATCCACTTGCCATTACAGGGGACATGGGTTCAATCCCTGGTCTAGGAAGATCCCACATGCTGTGGAGCAACTAAGCCTGTGCACCACAACTGCTGAGCCTGCGCTCTAGAACCTGTGAGCCACAACTACTGAGCCTGCATGCCGCAACTACTGAAGCCTGCGTGCCTAGAGCCTGTGCTCCGCAACAAGAGAAGCCACCGCAATGAGAAGCCCACGCACCGCAATGAAGAGTAGCCCCACTCACTGCAACTATAGAAACCCTGCACACAGCAACGAAGACCCAATGCAGCCAAAAATAAATAAATAAAATTAATTTATAAAAAAAAATGAATGTAAGTATGCTATTGGATAACACACATAAACCACTTAGCAGCACTAGCTCATAGTAAGTAATGCTGAAGAAGAAAGAGAAACAAAGTTTTGTGAAAAAGAAAAATCCTCTACTTAATTTCATTTACTCATTTTTAGGCAAGGGCCACCTAAATATTTCCTTAACCACTCTTCATTTGCACACTGTAGGATATTGCTAGAAGCCCAGGACTCCACAGTGGTTGAGAGAGGTGGATTATGAAAAATTACAATTCAGTCTCACCTCCATCTTGTTCCAAAGCTCATGGGTATTATAGGAAAGTTTCTTCCAACATGGTCATATCCAATGAATCTTAAATATTTGTTTTTCAGCTACTTCTTCATGAGAATAGTATTAAGAGCAGAGAGAAAACAGTTCAGTGAAAAAGACAAGCCAAGAAACAATGAAGAAATTCTCAGTAAAATATTAGCAAATCATACAGATTCATAGAAGAAGAATTAAACACCTTGACCAACTAGGATTTGTCTAAGGAATACAAGGCTGTTTTAGCATAGAAAATCAAAAAACCACATGATCATCTCAATAGACAGAACATATGTATTTGACAAAATCCAACACACGTTCATGATAAAACTCTCACAAAAGCTGAAATAGAAGGAAACTTTTTCACAATGATAAAGAGAATCTACAAAAAAAAAAAATACAGCTAACATCATATTTAATAGTAAAAGGCTACATTTCCCTGTAAGAGCCAGAATAAAGAAAAGACACCTGGGCTTCCCTGGTGATGCAGTGGTTGAGAGTCCACCTGCCGATGCAGGGGACACAGGTTCGTGCCCCGGTCCTGGAAGATCCCACATGCCACAGAGCGGCTGGGCCCATGAGCCATGGCCGCTGAGCCTGCGCATCCGGAGCCTGTGCTCCGCAACGGGAGAGGCCACAACAGTGAGAGGCCCGCTTACCGCAAAAAAAAAAAAAAAAGGTATCTGCTCTTGGCACTTCTATTTAGCATTATACTAGAGGTGCTAGCCAGTGCAATCAAACAAGAATATGAAATAAAAGTCATCCAGATTGAAAAGGAAGAAGTAAAACAATCTTCATATATATCTGACATAATCCTGTATGTAGAAAATCCTAAGAAGTCCATAAAAAATATTAGAAATAATAAAAAAAGTTTAGCTAGGTCACATGACAAAAGATCAATTATAGTGATACACAAAAATCATTTGTATTTTATAGAAGCATTGAACAATCTGAAAGTAAAATTAAGAAAACAATTCAATTCACAATAGTATCAAAAGAAATAAATACTTAGGGAAAATGTCAATGATAGATGTTTAAGACTGTACACTTAAAATTAGAAAACATTGTCTAAATAAATTAAAGATCTAAAAATAAAGACAACACATGTTCCTGTATTAGAAACTCAATATTGTTACAATGGAAATTCTACCCAAATTGATCTATAGGTTCAATGCAACCCCCATCAAATTCCTAGCTGTCTTTCTGCAGAAAATGAAATGGCCAAACAATATTGAAAAATAAGAATAAAGTTGGAAGACTTAGACTTCCCAACTTGAAAATTTACTATAAAGCTACACTAATCAAGACAGCGAGGCACTGGCATAAGAATAGACATATAAATAAATCAATGGAATTGTGGGCCCCAAAATAAACTCATACTTTGCAGTCAACTGATTTTCAACAAAAATGCCAAGAAAATTCAATAGGAAAGAAAATTTTCTCAACAAATGATATTGGTACAACTGAATATTCACCAGCAGAAGGATTAATTTGGAAACCTACCTCACACCATACACAAATACTAACTCAGAATTGATCAAAGATCAAAGCGTAAGATCTAAAACTATAAAACTTTTAGAAAAAAAAAAGAAAAATTCTCATGACCTTGGGCAAGGCAACGATTTCTAGATACAACTCAAAACCACAAGCAATGAAAAAAAGTGATAAAATGGACATAAATTTAAAACTTTTGTGATTCAAAAGACAACATTAAGAAAGTGAGAAGACATACACACAATGGGAGAAAATATTTGCAAATCATATATCTGATAAGGCACTTCTATCTAGAACATATAAAATTTTTACAACTCAGTAATACATAGACAAACAACCCAATTTAAAAATGGACCAAGTATTTGAATAGACATTCCTCCAAAGAAGATAAATGAATGGCCGATAAGCACATGAAAAAAATGCTCAACATCATTACTCATTAGGAAATACAAGTCAAAACAACAAGATACCATCTCACACCCAGGAGGATGGTTAGAATCTAAAAGTCAAATAATAACAAGTGCTAACAAGGATGTGGAAAAACTGGAATCCTCATATATTGCCGGTGAATATAAAATGGTACAGCCACATTGGAAAGCAGTGTGACGGTTTCTTAAAAAGTTGAAATACACTTACATATACGACCAGCAATTCTACTCCTGGGTAATGTGTTAGAGGAATGAAAGCACATGTCTGAAAAAAAACAAAAAACAAAAAACCTTGTACATGAACGTTTATAGCAGCATTATCCATAATAGGCAAGAAGTGAAAAAAATCCAAAGGTCACTGCACACTTTTTTTTTTTTTTTTTTTTTTTTTGCGGTACGCGGGCCTCTCACTGTTGTGGCCTCTCCCGTTGCGGAGCACAGGCTCCGGACGCACAGGCCCAGCGGCCATGGCTCACAGGCCCAGCCGTTCCGCGGCATGTGGGATCTTCCCGGACCGGGGCACGAACCCGTGTCCCCTGCATCGGCAGGTGGACTCTTAACCACTGCGCCACCAGGGAAGCCCCACTGCACACTTTTTATATGGATTTGCTAATCCAGCTAATTTGAATGTCAGCTTCTCTAGCATTTTACATTTGTCTCCAAACACTTCACATAGTCAACATTTTGTATTCTAAAGATGAGACTTCAATTTTACAAACTTTGCTATTTTTGCAGCCTTATGTCCTTCCCCATTCCCTCCCCTCCTGAAGCCTTGCCTCTGCTATAGTCCTTAAGCAAAATCATCTGCTCTTGCTCGGAAACAGTTGCAGCAAACTGCCTTAGATCTGGCCTAAAATATTTGTTTGACAGTTTCCAGGGAATTAGGCAGGTTGATCTTTCGGCAGATTTATTTTCACTGAATAGGTTTACAGGGAATTGGTGTTTTGGTGAATCACCTTTTGGCAAATGGATTTTCAGCAAATTGACTGAGAGCCAGTGAACAACTCAATTCTCCTGTATTCTATGCCTCCTCACAGCTTCATTCTTTGTTCACATAAATGAGTCCATTGACAGTCACATGTCTTCATTGCTTGAGCCTCTAAGGAACTTTGAGCCTTTGAGACCTCAAGCTTGTCAATTCAGATTTGATGACCTGACTGTGGAGCAAAACAAAGTTGAAGAGTGCAAACCAGGCAGTATAGACTAGTTGTCCCCCTGCCTTTTTTTTTTTTTCAATAGCCATGAAATCCTTTCTTCAAAAGCATCTGGAAGTCTAATATGCAAAGGAGATAAAAGAAGATAAGCTCTTGCTGATGTAGGATCCACTCAGCTTCCTCCCATGACCTCCCCTGCATGCACACTTATTTCTCTGAGCTCCTGGGAAGGTGACCTGGTGTTCTAAATTACTAGTTTCATCCCATCACGTCTTTTCAGGGATCAGAAAACTGAGGCACAGAGAGTCCCAGTGACTTAGTCAAATTCAAAAGGAAGAATGAAAATATAATGATAGGATATTAACTCCCCCCACCCTGCCCGAGAATGTGAATAACTATAGTCAAATCCCATTATTTAGTACAGAAATCTTTTCTAGTATCCAAATGGATCTTCCCAAAGTGATAATGGAAAGAACATGGATTTCTACTCTATCAGATCATATTCCAGTTCTATTTCTTTCTATGTCTGTAAATGTTGGCTGTCTTTCAACCTATCTCAGCCTCCATTTTTTCATCTGCAATGAATGGATTAAAATATCTGTGTTCCCATTTGCTGTGATGATTAAATGAGTTAATATATGTAGGTGCCTAAACATGTGTCACAGTAGGTATATGTTATTTCCTTTCCCTTCTCCTTGCCTCCTACCTTCCTCTCTACTATACACAAGACCTAAGGATTTGAATGTTGTGCCTATCTCTCAAATGCAATCCTCTGCAATGAGTCACCAACACTCAAAATAATCTGTGACCGCAAGTCCAAATAAAGTTCTCATTGATCAGTCAATTAAAACCCACAAGGTAAATAAACACCACAGAGAGCAGCAAATAAAGCTGAAAACAGTTAAAACCCATATAAATTTGCATCAGAAATATCACTTCACTTTGACATTTCTCAAATCATCTATCAACCTTCTTTAGGCTCTTTACACAGTCTTTTCTCCAGAATTCTACTGGCAGGGTCCCACGTGCTTAAGACAGACTTATGAACCAATAACTTTCCTAGAAGTTCCCAGACTTAGCTGTTCTCCAACACGCAGACTCTCCAGGGAAATAATGCTGAAGACCTGTATGCTATCTTCTCCAATTCCCCCGTCCAGGTGTTCCTGGAGAGCTAAATAATGTACCAATGGAAGGACCTTCCACAGAAAACTTGGAAATGAAACTCAGGATTTACCTGGAATTCATATTAAGTCTTCAGCTGGAGGGAATAGAGAAAGGGGGTAGGAAGACAAGTGTGTGTACTTAAAATACTGGAAAGCAAAAGAGAAGAGAGCAGTCTCTAAAATCTAGTTTGCCCTGTATTCCTGAGGGGTGAGAGGTGAGATGTCAAGTGTCGGCAAGAATGACCTTGGAGGTCAAAGTAGCCCAAGTTGCTTCATTGCAGCCAGCCTCATAGCTGCCTTTTGCTGAAAGCCTTTTATATAAACAGGCTCCAGGCTGGAAGCTGTATATACATTATTGCATTTGAAACTTAGACTCCCATCTAAGACTTAATTTTTTTTTTTTTTTTTTTTTTTTTTTTTTTTTGCCGAATGCGGGCCTCTCACTGTTGTGGCCTCGCCCGTTGCGGAGCACAGGCTCCAGACGCACAGGCTCCGCGGCATGTGGGATCTTCCCGGACTGGGGCACGAACCCGTGTCCCTTGCATCGGCAGGCCGACTCTCAACCACTGCGCCACCAGGGAAGCCCTAAGACTTAATTTTGAAAGAAAGAAATTTTAACTTTAATCAAAACAGCGACAATTTTATCCCAATAATAAGATGCAAAAGATCCCCATTGGGGTCACTCTGATTCCCTTTCATTTCTCCTGAAATGCCTCTACTTAAAGCCCAACATTAGCCATTGCTTTTATACTATAAACCAAACTCCTCACAATGGCCAAAGAGTCCAACATGATTATTTCATTCCTGCTTACTTGTCCTGCCTCTTACTTTCTACTAGTCCTCCCTTTACTATTGCATGCTCCAGATATACGTAATTGTATGTTTTCTCTCCCTGTCGCTTTAACATTTCCTCTTCCTCTCTCTCTCTCATGTATCCCGTCTCTCTCTCTCCTCTACACCACTTCATTTATTGCTCAGGAAAGTTGCTGATGAAATATTTCTCACCAAGTCATGCATAATTGGTTTAATGCCTTTGTCTCCAAAGAGCTTTTGCATTTTAATAGAGGACAATATTTTATTAGCATTAATGTTAATTATTAAGTAAAACAGCTTTCACTTTTATAGCACTTTAGAGTTTACAAGGTACATTTACATATAGTATCAAATCTATACTCACAGACATGAAGAGAGGAGCACGTTCTTATTGAAAGAAAAAAGCTACCTTGAATTACATTTTCTTCCTGTGGTATGACTCTTCCTTTTACTTGGTGGGAAGTGCACTTAAATTGAGATATTATATGCAAACAATGAATAATGCTAAACCCTAGACAATTTGTACAATTAGGAAAGACTGATTTCTACATTGTAATAGAAATCTTTTATTTTGTTATCATTAACAAATAATTCTCATCATAACAAATTTAAGAAGTGAAATTTTACCTCGAAAGAGAATTCATGATAAGAATATTCTCTTATTGGAAGAACAGTCATTATTAAATAAGGGTGGCATTCCACTTACAATCATACTAGAAACATAAGACTGAGATGTTAGGACATTTGACAAGTTTCCAACTTTTTTCTTTTCTTTGCCATCTCTCACACTGGGAATCCATTATAGGGGAAAACATGGTGGTCTTTTCTTGCTGGATTTCAGTTCTCTGAAATCAGTTATTGAAGGCTTTGTATAAAAGTAGGGATGTAACCAGAGGAATTTTGTAAATCTTAATCTAATGACTATGGCCAAATTGCAAAGAATTGAGAGAATAAAAATGGAAAAAATTGGTCAGAGCTCTAGATGAGATACGATTAATTAAGGTCCAGTCCAGGGTTGCAGCAATGGAGATGGAAAGAAAGTGAAACATGTGAATATAACATAATGTATCTCCGTGTATCTCCAGTAGTGAATGAAATGTCATCGTCCTGCCATGAGGTGACATTCCTAAGCCCATTATTAATTTTGCCAAGAGCTCAAGAAGGAAAAGCCACATTCAATATGGTGATACAATCAGAGCCTCTACTTTTTCTTATACACAATGTCCAGCATTCATTCAATAATTACTAAGAAGAATAAGAAACAGGACTGAGGACAAAAGAAACTGAAAATAGAAAGAAATATATAGACATGGACTTTTAAAAAACTGTTAATGTTTTGAAGAACATAGATGACAGGATGTAGAGCACTATCAGATAATTGGAATCTTTAAGAAAGAATCAAATGGAAATTCTACAAGTAAAAAATACAAAATTGTAGTTCAATAAATGGATACATTGGGTCACATATAGCTCATAAAAGGTTGAGTGAACTAGAAGTATCAATAGAAATTATCCAGATTGAAGTACAGAAGGACAAAAAATTGTTTAACATATCAAAAGAAAATATAGATGACAATATGTGAAAAAGGCATAAATGTAACTGAAATTCCACAAAAGGAAGAAAAAGTATTGCTGACAATTATGCAATTTTCAGGTGTATGTGGAACATTTACCAAAACTGACCATATATTGATATTATGCTATAAAGCAAGCTTCAATACAATTCAAAGGCTTTAAATCATTTAAACTATATTTTATGATGGCACTGGATAGAAAATTCCATTATAGACAACTAGAAAATTCTCAAATGTTTGAAAATCAGACAAGACTGCTAAATAATACATTCAATGTTAAATCAGATTGGATATTATAAAATATTCTGAGTGATATTAAAAATTTGACATTTTAAAACTTGTGGCATTTAGCTCAGGCATATGTTAGAAAAGAAGAAAAGCTGAAAAGCAGCAGTCTATTCACCTGAAGAAGTTTAAATTTTGAAAAGAACAACAAATTAAACCCAAAGAAAACAGAAGGAAGAATTAATTTGAAATGAAGGAAGAATTAAAATGAAATAAAAACAAACATGGACTAGAGAAATCAATATATTCAGAAGTTGATTCTTTGAAAAAACTAATAAATTGAGGAATCTATAGCAAGAGAGAGACAGAAAGAAAAAATAACCAAAATAAGGAATGAAAATATAGACATAACTTTATATCAAGATATTATAATACAATAGTTTTGTGTTAATAATTTTAAAATTTAGACAGTCAACCAATTTCTAAAGAATACAAATTACCCAAACAGACACATAATGAAACAGAAAATGTAATACTATATTAAATAAATTAAACATGCAATTAAAAATATTTTCACAAAGAAATCCATAGGCCCTGATGAGCACTTCTTTTGTAGATACTTAAAGAAGAAATAACACCAATATTACATAAACTCTTCCAGAAAAAATGAGAAAACAATTCCAAACTTATTTTATAAGAACAGCATGACTTGATTTCCAAACCTAACAAGAATATTAAAACAAAATAATATTATGGATAATTACCTCTCAAAAATACAGAAGAAAAAATACTAAATAATTATTTCAAATCCAGAAATAATGAAAAGCATAATATGTTACAACAAAATTTACTTATTCCAGAAATGAAGCTGATGTAGTTAACCAATAATATTTACTATCTTGAAAAACTGAGAAAAATCATGTAGGCCTATTTATAGATATGATAAAGTGATTTAAAAAAAACTTAGTAAACTAGGAATACAAAAAATCTTTCTTAATCTGATGAACAGTATTTATTTTAAAAATCTATAAATATGCCTGTCTTTATGGTCTGAAAAAAAACTTACAACAAACATAGTATTAATGGTGGGATATCGAAATATATCGCCCAGATATTGAAAATGAGACAAAGATATCCACTATCAATACTCCTATTCAAAACTGTATTGGAAGCCCTAGCCAGTGTAATAAAGCAAGAAAATGAAATGGATGACATAAGATTGATAAGGTAGAAATAAAAATATGATCATTCATTGACAATGGGATTGTGTACATTGAGAATCCATAAAATTCTATAACCTATTGAAATAAATGATTTTGTTAAATGATTAAAAACTTTAAAATACCATTTATTAAAAAATCAAACAACATTATATATTTGGCAGTAAAACTGACTAAAGATATGGAAGACTTCTAAACTGAAAACTACAAGATATTATTTAGAGAAATTTTAAAAGACCTAAGCAAACAGAGGGATAGACCATGATTATGGATCAGAACACTCAATATGTATCGATTTCTTCCAAATTGACTTGTATGTTCTTTGCAATCCCTATCAAGACTCCAGAATTTTTTGACATGAATATTAACCAGCTGATTCTAAAATTTATAGGAAATGAAAAGGGTCAGAAAAAGCCAAGACATTCTTGAAGAAGAACAGTTAGAGGACTTACATTACCAGATATCAAGATTTATTATGGAGTTATAGGTAATTAGGGCAGTGCAAAGATAGACAAACAGACCAATGAAACAAAAAAATCATGCATGTAGTCATTCATAACAAAGGTGATACTGCAGTTAAGCAGAGAAGGAATGGTCTCTTTAATAAATGTTGCTATAGCAATCATGACTCCCTTTTTACAACAGACACAAAAGGCCAGATGGATTATAGATCAACATGAAAATGCTAAAAAAATAGAGCTTCTGCAAAGTACCCTAGAGGAATATCATGATATTTTCAATAGACAAAAATTTCTTATACAGGACTTACACACAAACAATTAACCACTTAGGAAAAGTTTGACAAATTAAAATTTTAAATCTTTTCATCCAAAGAAACCAGAGTATGATGAGGCAAGCCACAATGTAGGAGAAGATATTTGAAATTCATGTGCCTGACAAAAGACTCCATTCTGGATTTTATAAAGGACTCCGATCAATAAGTAAAATCAAAGGTATAGAATTTGAAAAATGAGTAAAATATTAAACAGGCATGTCACTAAAAAGGATACCCAAGTGGCTAATAAACATATGAAAAGGTGATCAAAATCACTAGTCATGAGGACAATGTAAATCAAAACTACAATGTGATACCATTGCATGCCCACCAGCATGCCTTAAATAAAAAACACCACCAATATTACACAGCATTAATGAAGATGTGAAGCCATCAGAACATTCCTGCTCTGCTGGCAAGACTACAGGTTGGTATCACTTTAGAAAACCACTTGGTGGTTATCTCCCGAAGTCAAACACACTTGTACCCTCTGGTGCAGCATTTTTTACTCCTAGATATAAACCAATTAAAAATGAGTACGTAAGTGTCCTTAAAGAATGTGAACAAGAATATCTGTAGCATGACATATTCCTAATTGTGAACACCAGAAACAACTTAAATGTCTTCAGCAGAATAGATTAAATTTTTTATATTCATATACTAAAATAATATACATACAGTGAGGAGGATAGACAAACCGTTGCTACACACAACTACATGACTAATTCTCAGAAACAGAATGTTGAACGAAGGAGACCAGATGCAAAAGAGTATGTGTTCTATGATCCCATTTATATAAAGTTCAAAACAAACACAATTGGAAGTCAGGGTAGTGGTTCCCCTGAGGGGAGGTGGTGATGGGAAAGGAGCAGCAGGGGTCATCTGGAGATTTGGCCACAAGCTGTTTCTTGATTTGGGTGCTAGGTACTGGGGAGTGTTGTTAATTTTTGGTTTTTTTGTTTTATTTATGGTTGCGTTGGGTCTTCCTTGCTGCGCAGGCTTTCTCTAGTTGCGGTGAGCAGGGGCTACTCTTTGTTGCAGTGCACAGGCTTCTCATTGTGGTGGCTTCTCTTGTTGTGGAGCATGGGCTCTAGGTACGCGGGGTCAGTAGCTGTGGCTCACAGGCTCTAGAGCGCAGGCTCAGTAGTTATGGCGCATGGGCTTAGTTGCTCCGCGGCATGTGGGATCTTCCCGGACCAGGGATCGAACCTGTGTCCCCTACATTGGCAGGTGGACTCTTAACTACTGCGCCACCAGGGAAGTCCCAGAAGTGTTTATTTTTGAAAATTCATCAAGCTGTACTTTTATGATTTGTGCCCTTTTCTGATGTTATTTATGAAAAGTTTGTTCAGTAAGACGCTTACTGATAAGAAATTTGTGTGGCAGTCCAAAATCTTACCAAACCTACTCTCCAGTCCCTGGAAGAGTCCCTTCACCCCATCTTTTGGGTTTCTGGACCAAATGATGTGTGTTGCAATATGTGTGTTGGTGGAAGGGGGGTCCACACACCAACAATTCTCAGGACACCAGCTGGGTGTCCTACAATTCAACTCAATTCTGACACTATCTACCCAGAGACAGCATCAGATTCCACAGGTTAAGGGTTCAATCCTACAAAGCTTTTACCCACCCACTTCAGACACCAATTGCAAGCCCAGGTGATAACCTGGACTTCTGACCAAACTGGCTATAAATCAGAGGTTTCCACACCTCCTCCTTGGGCTCAGTTAATTTGCTAGAGTGGCCCACAGAACTCAGAGAAACATTTTACTCACTAGATTACTGGTTTATTATTAAAAGATATAATTTAGGAACAGCCAGATGGAAGAGATGCATAGGGCAAGGTGTGGGGAGAGGGCATGGGGCTTCCATGCCTCTCCATGTACACCACTCCACAAATTCACCAAACTGGAAGCTCTCTGAACCCAGTCTTTTGGGGGTTTTATGGAGGCTTCATTACACAGGCATAACTGATTAACTCATTGGCCACTGGTGATTGATTCAAACTACCCTTCCCCCAAAATCAGGGGATGGGACAGAAAGTTCCAGCCCCCTTGTTGGGCTGCACCCCACAGGCCTGCAAGTCCTATAGTTGCCCAACCGTGAGACCAAAGAAAGAGCCCTGATACAGTGACAGAGACATCAGTGGTGTATTGGACAGGGGAATCTTACAAGTCTGAAGCACAGTCCTGGAGTGACACTCCACTGTGTATAGCAGACAACAGGCAGGACACGGTAGGAAATGTCACTACTCCGGAGAGAAGGAGGCTACCATTTACAAGGGGATTGATGTCAAGTTGGCTCATCATTTACGAGGGAAACCAGTGGCTGGGGTAGGGGGCAAGCACGTAGGTAGTTCCTGATTTAAGTCCTACAATTAAGAGGATTGGATAGTCATGTAAGTAGCATGCAGGTGAAGCAGGGATTGGTCAAGCAGGAGATACACAGAGAGCAAGAGAACAGCCATGTTGAGTGGCCTGACCACACACCCGTATTCATAGCTGGCTCGTCTGGCAACCAGCTCCCATCCTTCAGTGCTTTCCAAAAGTCACCTATAAACACAAACCCAGTTGTGATGGAGAAGGGATTGTTACGGATATCAAGACACCTGTTCCACCCTTATGGCTCTGAAGCTTTCAAGCAACCAAAGACAAGACACCAAATACTATAACAAGAGATATTCCCATTTCACTTATCGCCCAGGAAATTCCAAGGGTTTTGAGAGCCAGAAACTGTGGAAGAAGACCAAATATATATAAGAAATATATTTTGGCCACAAATATATATGGTTTTTTTTAAATTTTAGTTTTATACTGGAGTATAGTTGATTAACAATGTTGTGTTAGTTTCAGGTGTACAGCAAAGTGATTCAATTATATTGCATGCCATTTTTCTACATTGCTTATCCAAGATACTCCCCCTAACTAAATCCCTAAAATGGTCTTGTGCTATTGGGCAAGAGAAAGTTGTCTTTTTTTTTCAAAGAATAGAAATGTATCCACCTAGAATAAATGAAAATGAGTATCTCAAATACCATATACACTTCAAATATATAACATGGAGAGCCAGACTTTGAAAAAGCTAGGACAATAAAAGAATTGCAACTTACAATAAAAAAATTAGGAAATTAAGAAAAACACACAGAAATTCTTGAAATTCTTCCCTGAACTGTATGCCAGGGACCTTCAGATTCAACACTCCGGATTCAATACCAGACCTAGCTAAAAAGTTTGGAAGAAAATAACCCAGTCAAGTGGCAAAATCCTCTCTTCTGCTCATAAACTGGTGAGTCCTCAGTTGCAAAACGCTCAGTTCCTGAACAGGTGATACACATTAGCCAACTAGCAAGCCTGTGAAAGCATTCGCTACTGTCTGCACCTAAGCCACGGCATGAGCACTAAATTTTCCTTCCATCTGAAATCCTTCCACAACCTCTTCCCCAATGGGCAGCCCTCAGCACAGCTGTTTGATGTCCCAAGCAGATGTGGAACACAGGAACCTCAGCGGGGAGATCATTCCAAATGTATGTCTGCCTGCAGATCCTAGGCCCCAGACTATCTCCCTGCAACAGAACCTCATCTGGAAACAAGACAGTTATCTTTTCTAGTAGGGGTTGCGGAGAGTAAAGGAAGAGAGCTGGAAAGGAGAAGGAGTTAGGGGATGGGAAACCAACAACATGTGGTTCGTTTTCAGGAAGCTGCTAGGCTGGATCTTTCAGAGCAGCTCACATTTTTTCAAGATGCATTTTCTTTGAGGTCCCCCACTCCGGATACCCCAGTGCCCTCGTTTCAGCCCTGGCCCTTGCATCACCACCAACTAGGGGAAGGAGCCGGGGCAGCGGTCACCGTTCTCTTGGATAAGCTCTACCGTAATCTTCATAAACCTCAATGCTCAAGGTGCAGAGGGAGATTGGAGGAAACTTGTTTTTCCGTTGGTTTCTCTCTGACTTCTGTGGCTAATCATTCCTAGAACAGGAAGCTGGAGAAATTTAGGTGGGAAACACTCTTCTGACCAGTCGGGTTTCCTCACCCTTCTAGGGTACAACTGATTAGGAAAAGCTTCAGGGTTACATAACCTCCTTCCTTCGGTGGGGAGGGGGGTGGTTCTCATCAAAAGTTAAATGGGCTGCTCACCCCTGAGAATTGCCATGACCCCACCCCGGCCCCGAGAAGCAGGGCAGGAATCTCTTGGTTGTGTTTCAGTATTGTTGCCAGCCTCATCTCAACACCCCAGTGGACCAGTCCGGCAGGACAACCAAGTCCGTTCATTCATTCAACAAGTACTAACTGAGTGCCCATTCTAGGTACTTGGGATATATCAGTAAAACAAAACAGAGAACTCTGCCCCGGTGGACTCACCTTCCAGTGAAGGGAAAGAGAATGAACAATAGTAAATAAATTAAAATTGTGTTGGAAGGTGATAAGTGAAATCAACAGAAGCAGAGCAAGTACAGAGTGTTGGGGGAGCAGAAGTGGGAATTGCAATTTTAAACAGGGTTCGGGGTATGGAAAGATGACATCTGATCAAAGCCTTGAAGAAGATAATGGGTGTCAGTTACGTGACCTTCTGGAGGAAAAGTAAAGGTCTAAGGTCTGGGTGTTCCCAGTGTTTTCAAGGGACCACAAAAGTGGTCAGGGTGGAAGGAGCAGAGTGAACAAGGCAGAGAAGAAGGGGAGGTGAGGACCGAGAGACACGGGCCAGTGCAGGTAGGGTTTTGCAGGTAATTGTAAGGATTGGGGCTTTCAGAATAAATGAAACGGTAGCCTTTGCTCTTCTGAGCAAAGGAGTGGCAGAATCAGACCATTCACCATTGTGCTCACTCTGGAGTGAGAACAAACACAGGAAGGTTCTTCGGGTCTCCACTGGAGACCCCTACAAGCTTCTGGGTCAAGTTCAGATGACCTACAGACCCACCCCATCTTGGCCTGGGAGGGGGTGGGGGAGGGAAGGGAGCCCAACAGCCTATGTGCTTAACAATATGGTCTAAATCATTCAAGCGGCCCATCAAGAATTAAGAAGACAATTTTTAGTTTATTTTCCTGCAGAAGGAATGGCCTTATTTTAAGCCCGTCCCCTTTCCTTTCTTCAAACTTCACTGTGACCACAGAGACAGATTCCAAGGACTGCTAGCTGGGTGCAGTGGATACGCTCAGAACACAGAAAGCTAAATAGCTACTCTGTCCCCAGGTGCCATTAATAGATGCTCTAACTTTCTGAGCTGGCCTCCCATAATGCTTTATGGAATGCAACCTTTTTTTTTAATCATGACATAGCACACTATTGTTTCAAGGCTATCAGTCTGTTCATTCTGAGCAGGGCCACCAGCCTCTGACAGAAGGAACTACTGTTTGTTTCTCTGAAGGCATGAAACCAGAAGGAGAAATATATACTGAACTCACTCAGGGCAAAACGCACCGTGGCCGAGCCATGCTGACCACAAAATCCCAACAAATAATAGCAAGAAGGTGAGGTTAGAGGTAATGTGTGGAGATGAGCCAGATAAGAATCACAGGCTAAAAATAAAAACCTCAGGGAATTAATTTTCCAAAGGCCCGTCCTTCCTCCTAATGCAACCTAGTGGCAAAGCCTCCATGATACTCTGGGGTCAAGTTCTTGGTTACATTTCAGAATTATTTTTAATTTGGCTTTGATTTGGTTTCACTTGATACCCACACCGAGCTGCATTTGTGGTCAAAGGCTTGAACAAGCATACAGGGTTTGGGACGCCAGGCTTTGCCAGAGTTCAGGTGGAAACCATAAAACCACCAGGTTTCACTGGAAGCTGATGGAAACCGTAAAACCGCCAGGTTTCACTGGAAGCTGGTGGAAACCTCTTGTCCTGCTTGGTTAGTGGCGTTTAGACTTTGGACTGGAGTCAAAATGATGAGTGTGCCTGCCCCTCTCCCTCACTGGGATTGTGGCCTGGCCTGACCTGTAGCCAATGGCGAACGATATCAGAAAAACCTGTGTTTGGGACCTGGCAGCATTGTTCTCTGAGCTCTTTCCATTTGGTCCATGTCTCCATCCCCCCTTTTGGGCTTGTAAAGGCCCAGGCTGTTCCATTTCTTGCCCATTCTCACAGTCTTCAGCAAAGACATAGCACTGTGCAGGACACCTGGCTGCCTTTCCCAGGGAAATTCCAGCATTAGACTTTGCTCTAACAGGGGAGGAAAGGACCTCTACGAATCACAAGAAGGTAGCAGAGGGATTTGGGCAAGCAGAATGCTTTGTTATTCATTCACTCACTTACTCATATAAGCAACCAGTATTGAGTACCTTCTGTTCTGAGTGTTCAGAAGATCTCAATGTCACTAACATACCTGCCCTATCCTCAGGGAGCTCACAAAACCAAATCCTGACCTGACAATATTGACATCACATCAACACATGTGACGATTGAGGGGCCTCTCTGGAGTTTCAGTTTCCTCATTTGTAATAGAAGGACGCCACTAACCCCTACACTGATGAGCTTTTAAGAGCAAATGGGACAAATGGATGTTAACATTCTTTACAAACCACCAAGCACAACTTCAGCACCTGATTACCATCTCATATTACTTGTGTTCAAGGATTTGAACCACTGTGGCCCAGTCTTTTAAGTAAATAAATACAGAAGGGAAGTCTCTTCCTTACCATCGAAAGCTAACAAATGTAGAAAGAATCATGGAACTAGAAAACCACCATTTGGCAACAATTATAATGATAATCAAGTCAGGCAAGCATCATCAGTGAGCAATAAAGCTAGTGGCTTAAAGCATGAAGAGTATGTTTACATAATCAGGTATCTTCTGACAAGATACTTACTAATTAATGAGAAAGATGGTAGAGAAACCAGGCAGACACAACCTTAATCAAAGTCAACACCACCAGTAATGGGAGAAATTGACACTGCATGCCTCCTTATATAATGCATGGAAAAAGGCATCACTTTTATGACAGCTCAGCTGAAAATGCATAACCTGAATCTCATCATGAGAAGACATTAGAGAAACCCAAATTGAGGAACATTCTACAAAATATCTGACCTGCACTTTTCTAAATTGCCGTTGTCATAAAAGACAAAGACTGAGGAGGGTCAACAGGCACAAATTCAAAGCATGATGCAGTACTTTGCTATATAACATGTCATTAGGATAATTGGTGAATCTGGATAAGGTCTATAGGTTAGGTAATAGTTCTGTGTTAATGTTAATTTCCTAGTCTTGATGATTATGCTATGGTTATATGAAAGAATGTGTTTGTTTTTAGAAAATATACACAGAGGTATTTAGGGGTTAAGGGCATCATGTATAAAACTTACTCTCAAATAATTCAGGAAAACAATTATATATAATTGTATATATAATTATATATGTATATAACAATTGGAGAGAGAGAGAGAGAACAAGGGAGAGAGAGAGACAGAGAGAAATTAACCAAAGTTGGTAGAATTATTAACACTGGGGAATTCCTTGTACTATTCTACAGAGAGTTCTGGCTGTACTCTCTGGAAACCCCAGATGCCAAATGTTCACCCATTTTTCATCCCTGTTGTCAGGGCTTCTGATATTCATGACAAGATGGGAGATGACGCTAAATGGGACATTCCTTCAGTGCTGGTTTCCTATAACGACCCACCCACACACCCCAGAGCAGCATCCTTAGGACTAGCTGTCATTGCCAAGCCAGCTGGGGTCTTAAAAATTTATCTCCTGAAACACGTAGTCTAACACCATCTCTTCCATTCCTGATGGAAGGCAGGAGTATATCGCTACTGCAGTGCAACGTGCCGGCACACATAGATCATGCAGAAATCAGGTGGCAATTTGATTCCCTGGTGCTATTCGCACCATCTGTTTGCTGTGCTGGATTCTTCCCATGCCACCTGGGCCAGGTGGTCAGCTCCTACCCGTCCTGGAAAAACTACTGGTAAAAATCAACCCAAGCCTGGACCCTTTGCATTTTGGGGAGTCATGAAGTGACCAGTCCCTGAGAATGGGCACAGTGTAACCCACCCCACCCCCCACCACAGTGACAAGAATTAAACAGGACAATAAGACTTTGACCCCTCCCGAAGCTTAGTTAAGACAGTCTAGAGAAAGTACAAGAGTGCCCCCTTCTGTCCAGAGCTGGAATCATTGTCATTGGCCCTTCACACATTTCCGTCTCGAGAGGACTTAAAATCATGCCTTCCAGATAAAAATATGATTCCAGAGCTCACGTTTTTAAACACTATGCTACAGTTGTCGCTTAAATCAGCACGTATCCACTATGAGATTTCACCTTTATTATTTCATGTTACCCTCCATGACCTCAAGAGGCAAGCAGAGCCGCGATCATTACCGCCCCTAACAAATGATTTGAAACAGACAATAAAGTGACTTATCCAAGCTCAGAAAGACTCTCCTCCGTGTCTCCATCTCTGAAATTTCAGTGGCTGTGATGAACGGCTTCTAAACTCTCCTGCAACCCCAATAATACAGATGAGACTCTGGGATTCTGGGTCATCCTTGATGCAACAAAGACTTGGGGAAGAGGGTGAAACTGCCATTAGGACGATCCACAATGACTTACGTCCTTATAAACCAAAAATGCAACCTCTGTAAACTTTCCTATTGGGGTGTGACCTGCCTGGGGTTGTCTTCTTGGTTCCCCATGAGCCCACTCTTCCTCTCTGCCCCGCTCCGTGATAGCCGCCAGAATGGAAACATCTATCAAGTCTGAAGAGAAAATTCACTAGACCCGAGCTACGCAGAGCATCGGTCCAGGTCAGGTACCTACCAAGGTGCTCAAACTTGTCTACAAAGACATAGATAAAGGTCTAGAAGGATGTACACCAAAATGTTAATAACGGTTTCCTCTAAGAAAAGTTCGGGAGTGGAAGAAGACAGCCCAAAGGGAACTTCAATCTTACCTGTAATATTTTCCCATATTACCATATAAGAATGTATTTATGTTATATATGAAAGTGAACATTAATTTTTCTTAAAATTCAAGACATTTCTACTGGACACCTAAATGTCAACTGGGACATGGGGACAGCTTTTGTTTTTCCCAGACTAACCACAGCCACTGTTAAAACCTACCCAAATGGGACCCTTTGCAGCTCAATCAGTTGGTAGGATTTTAGGAAGAGGGACCCAAGTATCAGAGTGTTGGACCAGAAAACGACTCTGAAGTCTCTTGGACTCCGAAGATTTAAAGCTAAGTATGTACCAGTGCACTGTGCAATGTGAAGGCCTGGTTTAAACTGGGCGGGAGAGACGTCCACCCTCAACTGCCGCCCCATATGCTCACCCCCATAATGCACGTGCGTGCGCACACACGCGCGCACACGCGCTCTGTCCCCGCTCCCGACTAGGTACAGTGAAACGAATCAGCTCCAAATGGAGGCACGTTCTCCTATCCGCTGGTCAAGGCTTCCAGCCTGCGGGAGGGGAGAGGAAGGGGTCAGAACCTAAGGTGAAATATTAACAAATGTTTGTGTTGCCAGGTTAGAAAAGGGTCTTTCATGCCTGACTAGACAAGCGGAGTGGGTCCTCGGTGAGCGCTGGCTGCTTTCTCCCATCTTCAGATGCAGTGATCCAGCTATCTGGGATTACCTACACATAGCTGAAGACGGCTAGAATCGTTCTTTCAGCAAAGAGCCAAGAGCTTATGGTTTCACGAGGTGTATTGCATAAACAGAAAAACCTGCAGGACCAAACTAGGACACTCTAGGAGCTGGCACTCTATGATAGGGAGAGGGTGGGAGCCGACCGACCCTCCCCCAAGTCCAGAGACTGTTTGGTATCAAATTGCTCTTATCAGTCACAGGCGGAGGTCGGCACAGAGTTAATGCTCTGCAATGGCTGTGTTCGCCTCGAAAGACAGTGAAGCTTGTTGTGGTAGCATTTGTCCTCTTGAAAACTTTAGCATAAGCCGACCCAGGAGGGTCTGTTCATAGCTGATAATGATACCAGAATAAAGAAGTGTTTTGCTGAATAGCTTAGAGGGAGTGATTAATTACTTGGGCTAAAAAAAATGAAGAGAAATGGAAAAAAAATACTACACTTGGAAATTGAAGAGCAGGGTTCAACACAGCTCTATTACTCATGAGTGTGCAAACTTGAGCCCAACAGTAGTCCTCTCTGAGCCATATTTGTCATCTATAAAATGGGTACAGTGATAACATGTAATTAGTCAAAATGTTGTCATACAAAACTGATAAAATAGTTCTCATTAGCCCCAGGTTACACATGAAAAAACTGAGAGTCAAAGGGTTAAATGGATTACCCAGGGACACACCGCTAGGGAGTAGCAGAGTCCAGTTTCAATCTCAGGATATGTGGCTGCAACGGGTCAGTATCTTCTATGCCACCTGCCCCTACTGTTGCCTGGGGTTGGATTATCTGAATTCCATCCACGACTAGTCCCATCTTCCAGCACCCACCATATTATAGCACATATACGTGCTTATGATACATATTTGTTGAATGAACCAACCCAAGTTCAATGAATGAGTGAGCTAAGAAACTGTCGATTCGTTTGCAAATACTGTTAAACGGTTACATGTGTAACATGTGGGATATGACTGTTTCATGCCCGTAAAGTCAAAAACATTTCCCCTGATTTGATGTGGGTGTTTCAAATATTAATGTGTGTGTGTGTGCCTCTGTCATATATGTGTGTGTCCAAAAGAGAGGGAATGACATGAGAAAAGACAAAGACAAAAGCAATCACCATTATGTAGCAGCCCCCTTGGTATAAGATGGATAGCAAGTACCCGTCTTTGGAAACCCTGGAAGTTCCCTGGGTATTAGCCTCCCTCCATGCCTCAGCTGACAGCCCTTACTTTGAATTGCAGAGAGGATTGTCTTTGAGGAGCAATTCTACCTCCTTTCTCCATCAGCATTTGGTACTCAGAAAAGGTCAGGTTTGAAACTGGATCCATTCTCTGCATTGCCAAGGTTCTGGCTCAGTGGGAACCATCGAGGAGCTTTGTGATCAAATAACCAGTGTCATCATATAACCTTTCATTACACAAGAAAGACCACCAGTGCCTGCCTCCACCTTGCCACACTGGAGGAAGGGGGTCTGGGGAATGCTCGATTTCTAAGGCTGGCTCTGAAATGCAGCTTGGCCTCCAAGACAACACCCAGCTGCTTTTCCCACGTGTGTTTTATGTTTTCTGCTCTTTCTTCTTGGCTCTGGTTTTGAGGCTGGCCTGGAAAGTTTAGTGAACTCCTAGGTAGCACGGGCTCTAGGCGCGCGGGCTTCAGTAGTTGTGGCTCACGGGCTCTAGAGCCCTGGCTCAGTAGTTGTGGCACACAGGCTTAGTTGCTCTGTGGCATGTGGGATCTTCCCGGACCAGGGCTCGAACCCGTGTCCCCTGCACCAGCAGGCAGATTCTCAACCACTGCAGGTCTGGTTCTTACTCCACCGCTGACCACCTGTGTAATTTGGGCAAGTTCCTTGACCCCTGTGAACCTCCACTTTCTCATCTGTAAGATGGGAACAGTGATACTTAAAGGCTTAAATGAGTAGCACATGTGAAGCACAGAATGCAAATCGACTGGGAGGGTTCATTAAGCTGCAAAATCGTTAACAAATAAAAGTATAGTTTTTGACTGTGTAAAAGGAGACAGTGAGTTTCACAGAAAACAGGTGGCCATGAAATTATACTCCTCATTCAAGACCCAGATTGAGCATCTTCTTCTTGGGACCCTCTCCCTGAGTCCCTTCAGGCAGAGCTGAGCAGGCCTGCCCCGAGCCCCTCCCAGCACTTCATTACCACACGGAGCAAACTCATCTGCAACCATCTGTCTACAATCCTCCGACCAGATCATGACCCAAAGGCCAGGGTCACGATGTCTCATGAATCCTTCTGTCTCCGCCACTTGGCCCAGATCATTCCATTGAAAATGCCTATTGAAATCACTGACTTGACATTTTAATAATCAACGTTAGATGACCGTTTAGTCACTGAACACTGCACTAAAGCGTAGTGCAAGGAAAGAGTCTTACGCACCTTTTAAAAATGATAACGCTGAGGCTCAGGCAGAGAAGGTGACTCTCCTAAGAACAGAGAGCTGCTGGAAGAGCCCAGACTGGATCTGGTGTTGTCGGGCTGCACCCCGCAGGCCTGCCAGCCTAGTAGCTGCCCGGCCACAAGACCAAAGAAAGGGCCCAGAGATAGTGACAGAAACATCAACAGTGTTTTGGACAGGAGGATCTTACAAGTCTGAAGCAAAAATCCTGGAGCGACACCCCACCACGTACAGCAGACGGCAGGCAGGACACGGCAGCAGCTTTCACTACGCAGGGGAGAAGGAAGCTACCATTTATGGGGGGTCCTGACGTCAGGTTGGCTCATCAGTTACTAGGGAAACCAGCAGCTGGGGTAGGGGGCAAGCGCTGGGGTAGGGGGCAAGGACTAGACAGTTACTGATCAACCCCTATAACTAAGAGGATTGGATAGTCACGTGAGTGAAGCAGGGCCTGGTGGAGCAGGGATGCACAGAGAGCAAGAGAACAGCCACCTTGAATGGCCTGACCACACAGGGGTCTTCTGCCCCCAAACCAGTGTGGCTTCCACCAGCAAATATCTCCTCCCAGAGAGGGTTCCCCAGTGACATTTGAATTTCAAATAAACAACAATAATTTTTTAGCATAAGTATGTCCCATGCAGTATTTAGGACATACATCTACTCACAACAGTATTTATTTATCTGGAATTTGAATCCAACTGGGTGTCCCGTATTTGTTTTATGAATTTGGCGGCCTCACTCCCCAGACTCCAACACGGATCTAACTCATCAGTCCACGGTCACCTGGCTGACGGGGTACCTTTTATGGAAGCGCTGGGGACTGGGAAGGAAGAACAGTGTGAGCAGAAGTGGGAAGCTTTCGACCACAGGAGAGTTGCTCCAGGCACCTGAAGAAAAGGCATCCAGAAAGGCGTGCTAAGCAGCAGTACAGACACAGGGAAAGCACAGGGCTTTGTCGTTAGAGCCAGAGTCCCATGGAGACATGCTCCCGCCCATCTAGAGACTCGTAAAGCTGCAGTAATAATATAACCACCTCCTAGAGTCATCACGGTAATCAAGCGAGACAATGTATGTTTAGCGCTAAGGCCTGGCACTTAGCAAACTCCCCAAAGTAGCCTTCGTTATTATTCCTATTTTTAAGGGAGTTAGAAGTGGTATTTATTGAACATATTGCATACGTCCAGCTCTGACATGAGAATTATACACGTATATTATCTCATGCAAACCTCAACAATAAGCCAGCGTGGTTACTGGTATTCATCGCAATGTACCAAGTTCAAAAAGCTGACACCTGCCCAAGGCCCACAGATGCTAAGCGGTGGAGACAAGATTGGAAGCCAGGTCTGCTTATGCTTGAAGTCGCTCTTTCTCCAATGCACCAAGCTGCTGGGAAGCAACCGTTGGGATCTTTGCCTACTGATCAGGGCTGACACCCACCAGGCTTCAAGCCATTCCTTTCTGGAACAGTCTTCTGAACGCTGCCCAAGGGAGAGTGCATGGGAGCAGAAAGTAGGGTCTCAGAGATAAAGCACAGGAGGGTTCAACCTGAAATGGGGTATCCAGACAGGGACCTGTCCCCCTTTCAAAGTCCCCTACGTGACCAGTGAAAGCAAGGCTGCACTTTCCGCTATGACATCTGATCCATGCCCTAGGGCCCCTCTTTGCTCCATCTCTCTCGGCCCAGAGCCAGGGGTGGGCTGTGGAAAGACATGAGGGTGGACGAGTCTGAATGGACCCCCCCCTCCGGTGGTCACACGCACACACACACACAGCCCCCCAGCCCCAATTCAGTTAAAGATTGCAGGAAGTGGTTTGTCCGTTTAGAAGTCCTCTCCAGCTCTGGGGCCCTTCTGAGAAATGAACTTGCAGTTCTCTAAAGATAGATTGCGCAAAACAGGAGGGGGCGGCCCCCAAGGACCCTCCAACAACAACTCTCCTGAGGACGTCCAGAGGCTCTTCAAGCGCGTCTCACTCCTCCCACCCCGCCCCCTCCAGCAGCTGCCGTCCCTGGATGGACCAAATCAACGCCCCGCTCTGTGGTGTGCACTCTTGTGCAAGGCTCAGGTTTCGTGTCCCCAGTGAACAAATTTTGTTCTGAAGAGCTGAAGGGGGGGGAGGGGAGGGACATAAAAAACAGGGGGAGGGGATTTGAAGGGGCCGGGGGCGGGGTTTTCAGCTGTTCGTGTCATTTATTTTCCATGGGCTCTTAACTGTAATTTCAAACTGCATCTGAGTTTTCTGAAACTATGTGATTTGATGTGAGGTTCACAGAGCGTTTAGGCCTCTCTCCAGACTGTAGTTCTTTCATGCCTAGGAAAACAGGTGGCAGGATCTCGGAGAGAGGAGGGATGTGAAGAAGCGAGGCCGGCGGTCCAATGACAGAGGTGCAAGTAAAGAGGCCAATCGCCAATTGGCTTGGGCATCGTGGAGGATTAGGACACGGAAGTGAGTCCACTCAAAACCTGACATTTCCTCACAGTTAGGGCTGGTCTTTGGTGGAGCAAACCTACTTTTTACTTTGGACGATGAGTTTTTAAGCAACTGGTTTTGGAGAAAGGAGGTAACTCAACCAAAAGGAATAAAATAGGCTTGAGGCTTCCACATCCATCAACTCATATCCCCAATTACCACTCTGACCAGAAGGACTCCTTCACTTAAGCAACCCTCAATGTCTCTTTCAGTTTGTTTGTGAATCTTCTCTCCTGAGTAGTGGGAATGCAGAATGCATTGCAAGACGCAGTGAACTTAAGGTCTAGTGAAGGAGGGAAAAAATGCAAAGGGAAGACCGCAGTCCCATGTAATAGGTTGAGTAATTGCAAAGCATAGGTTGGCAGAGGAGGGAGTGAGCTCCTCTCAGGAGGGGCGCGGAAGCCGGGGGGTGGAGAGCATCAGGGAAGCCTTCCTGGAGGAGACGGCAGTGGAGCTAGGTTTTGAATTCGCCAGGCAGACATGGTAGGCAAAGACAACTCTGACAGGAACAAATAGCACAGGCAAAGGCATAGAGACATAAAACTGCCTGGAGCGATGGGTGAGGGTCTGTAATTGTTCAGGAGGAAAGGACATTGGGCACAGTGGGACCTAGGCACCCTGAAGCATTTGGCCTTGGGACACAGGGGGCCAGGGTCTGCTCTGAGCTCCACCCAGTGCAGAGTGGACTTTGAGCCAACCTGGAACCCTATAAAAGCAGGCACAGTGGGGCTGGAAATCCCACAGTCAGAACCCTCCAGCTAGACATGTCTTTATCATCACTTCACCTCCGTGGTCCCCGATTCACCACAACAGACTTGCCGTGAGAGATTTCCACCATGCCTATCCCGACGCCTGACCCCGCATTACCACCTGGAGCCTTAGGACAAGCTGCGAATCCGAGCCGCCTCTTTCCCCTGAGGCGGTCTGTTCACCTCGCCAGGCACGAGCCCTATCGGTGGCAGCTTCTGTTTTCTCAGTCCCACTGGTTTGCGCGGTCGGAGTCTCTGTCCCTCCACCCACTACTCTGTTCTCCCTCACACGTTTCCGCTGTTGCCCTGGCACCGTATTTCCCTTTAGCCTTTCCACTGGACGCTCACTCTTCCTTCTCCGCCTCCTTAATTTAAACCCGACCCGTAAGTACCTTCGGGAGCTGCCTCCCCTGCTCCCCACTCAGACTCAGGAGGGTCGCCAGGAACCCCTGTCTTCCCACCGCCCCATTCCCACACATTCCCACAACCTGGCAAAACCCCAAACCCGAGTCAAACTCACAGTCGCTTTCTCGATTGAATTAAGTGGCTCCTTTGTTGGGGTGACCGCTCACAGTCAGAGAAAATCGCCGAGCTGTGAAGCAACACCACAACTCCACCACTGGACTTCAAAGGTGTTACCATCAACACCTGAAACTTTCCAAGAATCAAGGGCACTAGGCACTTCCTCCCCTTTGGCGAGTTCAGCAGCCTCTGCTGTTTACTTCTAAGACCTTTCTCTTCTACTTCCCTATCCAGCCCTCGCCAGCCTAGCATATAACCTGGCTTCCTAACCCAGCAATGAATTGAGGCCACTGGGTACACGTGACAGAAGTCCCTGACCGCCCTTCCCCCAAATTTACTATTTGTATTCCTCTATCTTCTCCCACCTCCAGTATCAGACATATTCATTTCCTATTACTGCTGTGAAAAGTATCACAAACGTAGTGGCTAAAAAACGACACAGATTTATTTTTATACAGTTTCAGAGATCAGAAGTCCAAAATGAGTCTTTACAGGGCTAAAATCAAGATATCAGTAGAGCTATTTTCCTCCGGAGGATCCAAGAAAGAGTCAATTCCTTGGCTCGTCTGGCTTCTGGTGGCACCAGCATTCATTGGTTTATGGCCACGTCACCAAATCACTGCTTACATGGACACAACTGCCTTCTCTTCTTCTATAGTCAAATCTCCCTTGGCCTCCTTAAAAGGATACTTGTGATTACATGTAAGGCCCACCCAGAATATCCAGGATAATCTCCCTGTTTTAAGATCCATTTAATTTAATCACATCTGCAAATTACCTCCTTTTGCCATAGAAGGTAACATCCACAGGTTCTGGGCACTGGGACTAGACATTTGTGGGCCATTACTCAGCCTAGCACAGAATAGGAGGTGGGGACCCTCCTCTGCATGGCCGCCCCTCCGCCTGCACCCCTCATGGTTTCTGTTCCTCCCCTTCTTTCTGGCTCCCATCATCGGTCTTCCGGGTCCTCCATTCCCTATGGGCTCTCCCCATGAGCCTATAAAGAGAATAAAGTGCATTCCATACTAAAATGTAAAGCACTCTGGATCTAACATTTCCCTCCAACTGCTACTCTGTTTCTACTCTACTTTTCTTCTAGAAAGCTCTAGAAATAGCATTCTTCACTTGTGGGCCAAATTCTCACCTCCCATTCCCTTGCCAGGCTACTACAGTCTCCCTCTCCTCGCCTCCACTCCACTGGAACTGCTCCTCGGAAGGTCTCCAGTGGCCACAATATTGCCAAAACCATGAACACTTTTCAGTCCTATTCTAACTGGACTTTCTGCTGCATTGGACTGTTGACTACGCACAGCTCTTCTGAAACTCTCTTTCCCTTGTGTGATACTGATACCGAGCAGGACCCTGGGGCTCCTGGGCACAAAAGCCTTTCTGTGTCCCCTATTTCTTGATTACAGGGAATAGGCTTCACTGAGCCTCCATGACCTTCCCTGAATTCCAACTAGCAGGTTCAAACCGTTGCTAATCAGGGAAGGGAGGGGATGCAGAGACCAGGGAGGAACAGTCAAGAAACAATAGTGCAGCCTTGGGGCAGGGTCCTGGTTCCCCCTCAAGGATACACATAACACCACCTTTGAGCTGTTTTGCAGATACTGAAACCCTCACCAGGTGGGATAAGTTAACTGTCAGCTGCCCACGAGCACACAGACACCAGACCAGTTGGAACCAGAAGGTTGATGATGCCGACTCCCACTTACCTCCCCACCAACCAATCAGAAGAGTGTCCACCAGCTGATCACACCCCTTTGAACCATTACTATAACACTCCTCACTGCCCCCTCCAGGTTGGAACACACAGGTTTGAGGGCATTAGTCCACTGTGGCCCCCTTTGCCTGGCAAAGCAATAAACCTATTCTTTCTAATTCACCCAAAACTCTGTCTCCAAGGTTTAATTCAGTGCTGCGGAACAAAGCTGGATTCGGCTTCAATACTCCCCATTTGCTACTAGCCATTTCTTTCCATTATTATTTATGGCCTTCTCCTCTTTCCACTTTTTGAATACTTGAATTAAGTCCTCAGCATACTTTTCTTCTATCCATAGGCACTCTGCTTGGGTCATAGAATCTGCTCTCGTCATTTTAACAACCATCTCTATGCAGATGTCTTCTAAGTCTGCATCTCTAGCAGCAACATCTCGCCTATGTTCTATAGTCTGTCCTCCACTTGACACCTCCAGTTTGATATACCACAGGCTTCTCAAGATCATTACATTTGTCCATCCTCCTATGTTTCTAATCTCAGACAAAGTCATCATCACCTACCAAGACATCACCTACTTTCACTCAATTACCAAATCTTAATTATTTCACTACTCTATGTGTTTGTTTTCCTTTAATCTACTGACCTACTGACCTAGTTCAGGACCTCCTACCAAAGCCCCATAGCTGGAGGTACACCACCCCTTCTCACCTCTGCTCACCACAGATCCATCCTCTGTGACTCACCACAGTCTTCAGAGGCATTGGCCTATTTTATTTCTCTACTTAAAACACTTCAGAGCCAGTTCAAGATGATGACGAAAGAAGATTCTGGGCTCACCTCCTTCCAGGAACACACCAAATCTGCAGCTACATATGAAACAACTTCCTCTGAAAAAAAGCCTAAAAACTGTCTGAGCAACTACTATGCATCAGGCAAACAAAAGAAGCAGCTAAGAGAGGCTGGGACACAGAACTGCCGTAAACCCCATCCCCAGCATTGCGACCCACAATCGGGAGGATAACTCGAAACCTGGAGCTTCTCCCTGAAGAGTGATGGTTTTGAACCCCACATTGGGCACCCCAACTTTTTAGACCTACAACTGAGAGATGATGAGCCCCAAAAACATCTAGCTGTGAAAACCAACAGGGCTCCTGTCCACAACACCCTCAAGACTGTAGCAATCTGAGAAAGATCTCTTAAAGAGTTTGTGTGTGGATTCAAGACTTGACTTGAATGAGGCTCATTGCTAATCGTAAAGCACTGGCCTGAGAGACAGGCATCTAATTAACACACATCTAGGGGTCTGCTGGCTGGTGGGCATCACCTTTGTGCCCTCCCTCTGCCCGCTTCCAGAGCACCAATATCTCCCGGAGGGGAGCTTTTCTACACCTCTGGTGCTCCGGTTTTTGTGGCTGCCACCCAGGGACACCCCCTGATCAAACCTGGCTCTGGAGACAAGTGGAGGCTTGCAATCTTGGGTTCCATGGGACTATGACAGACCCCTAGGGTACGGCGCAGACAGACTGAAATGCACACCCAGTCTTTCTGTGAAAGAGGCTTATTTCCTTGTCCTGGAGCTTCAGCCTGAGGGGCAGGCTTCTGGTTTGGCACCTAACTACTGATCTATGGAGGTGCTCTCAGGGAATGGAGGCCAGGAATTGGGTTACTTGTCTTTTTTCCTTTTTTTAATTGTGCTAAGAGTTCCTTCTATACTCTAGATACAAGTGCCTTATCAACTATATGATTTGCAAATATTTTATCCCAATATTTATCTATGTGGCTTGTCTTTGCACTTTCTTGATAGTATCCTTTGAAGTACAGAAGTTTTTAATTTTGATAAATCCCCATTTATCTATTTTTTTTTCTTGCTCATGCTTTCAATGTCATATCTAAGAACCCATTGCCAAATCAGAGGTCACACAAATGTATCCCTACATTTTCTTCTACAAGCTTTATAATTTTAGCTCTTACATTTAGATCTTTAAGTCACTTTGAGTTAAGTTTTGTGTATGGTGTGTGGGGGGGTAAGGGTTTAATTTCATTCTTTTGCATGTGGCTCTTCAGCTTTCCTATAACAGACTGTTTTTCCCCCCATTGAATGATCTGGGCACCCTCGTTGAAAATCCATTGATCATAGACACACGGGCTTATTTCTGGACTCTCAATGCTATTGCATTGACCTGTATGTCTGTACTGATGCCCGTTCCACACTGTTGTGACTACTGATGCTTTTTAGTAAGTTTTGAAATGAGGAATTGTGAGCCCTCCAACTTTGTTCTTGTTTTCCAAGATTGTTTTTGTAATTCAAGAGCCCTTGAAATTCCATACGAATTTTCAGATCAGCTTGTCAGCTGCCACAAAGAAGCCAGCTGAGGTTCTGATAGGGAGTGTATTTAATCTGTAGATCAAGTTAGGGAGCATTGCTCTCTTAGCAGTATTATGTCTTCCAATCTGTGAACATGAGATATTTTCCCACTTATTTAGATTTTCTTAATCTCTTTCAAAAATGTTTTGTATGCCACATTTATACTATACTGTAGTCTATTATGTATGCAACAGCATTGTCTTAAACAAAACCATACATTATTTGTCTTTCTCCATCTGACTTATTTCACTTAGCATAATGGCCTCAAGGTCCACCCATATTGTTGCAGATGGCAAGATTTCTTTTTTTTTACAGCTGAGTAGTACTCATATGTGGAATATAAAAAAATTTTTTTAACAAAATAAATGAGCAAACCAAACAAAAATAGACATATAGGTACATATATATAGTAGTGGTTCCCACAGTAGGGGAAGGGAGGGAGAGGGGCAAAATGGTTAGAATGTCGACAGTGTGGTGATGGATGGAAACTAAATTTTTGCTGTTAAGCATGCTGCAGTGTCTACAGAAGTCAAAATACAATGTTGTGCATATGAAACACATATAATGTTATAAGCCAATAAAAAATGTTTTGTAGTTTTCAGAGAATCAACTTTGCACATCTTTTATTAAATTCATTCTTAAATATTTTGTTCTGTTTGATGCTATTGTAAAAGCACAATAGAACAAGGTATGCCTGTATACCTAGCTGTATCCCTAGGAGTGGGATTTCAGGGTCATATGATAATGCTATGTCTAACTTCTTGAGCAACCACCAAACTGTCTTCCATAGTAGCTGGACCTTTTATATTCCCATCAGCTGTGTGTGAAAATTTGAATTTCTTCACATACTCACCAACATTTGTTTACCTTTTTGTTGTTGTTACAGCCATCCTAGTGATCGCAAAGTGGTACTTTGTTGTGGTTTTCCTTTCATTTCCTTAGTGACTAACAATGCTGAACATCTTTTCATGTGCTTTTGGCCATTTGTATAGCTTCTTTGAAGAAATGTCTATTCAAGTCCTTTGCTTATTTTTTAATGGGTTGTCTATCTTAGTTTACTGAGTTGTGGGGTTTATTTTTGTTGTTTGTTTGTTTTTTGATCACACATTTAATTTCTATTTGTTATAGGTCTATTCAGATTGTCTATTTCTTCTGGAGTCAGTTTTGGTAGTTTTTGTCTTTCTAGGAATTTGTCCATTTCATCCAATTTGTCTAATTTATTGGCATAGAATACTTCTTTTATTATTTTTTTGTGTGTGTGGTACATGGGCCTCTCTCTCTGTTGTGGCCTTTCCTGTTGCGGAGCACAGGCTCCAGACACGCAGGCTCAGTGGCCATGGCTCACGGGCCCAGCTGCTCGGCGGCATGTGGGATCTTCCCAGACCGGGGCACGAACCCGTGTCCCCTGCATCGGCAGGTGGACTCTCAACCACTGCACCACCAGGGAAGCCCAATACTTCTTAGTTCTATAAGATCAGAAGTAATGTCCCCTCTTTCACTTCTGATTCTCATAATTTGAGTCTTCACTCTTCCTGTTTGATCCAGCTAAAGATTTGTCCATTTTCTTAATGTTTTCAAAGAACCAGCTTTTGCTTTCACTTGATATTCTCTATTTTTCTATTCTCTAATTTCCACTCTAATCTGTATTATTTCCTTCCTTCTGCTTCTTTTAGTTTTACTTTGTTCTTCTTTTTCCAGTGTCTTAATGTGGAAGGCTAGATGATTGATCTGAAATCTTCCTTTTTTAACATAGGGATTTACAGCTATAAATTTCCCTCTATGCACTGCTTTAGCTGTATCCCATAAACTTGATATGTTGTGTATTTGTTTTAGTTCATTCAAAGTATTTTCTAACTTCTTTTTTGATTCCCTTTTCAATCCATTGGTTGTTTAGGAATCTGTTGTTTACTTTCCACATATTTGTAAGTTTCTCAAATTTCTTTCCTTTATTTATTTCTAACTTTATTCCATTGTGGTTGAAGAACATACTTTGCATTATTTCTATCATCTTAAATTTATTGAAGTGTTTGTTTTTAAATGGCCTACCATATGACCTATCCTGCACTTGAGAAGAATGTATATTGTGCTGTTGTTGGGTGGAGTGTTCTACAGATGTTTGTCAAGTATGATTGGTTTATTGTGCTGTTCGTTTCTTATGTTTCTTTGTTGGTCTTCTGCCTACTTGTTCCATCCATTATGAAGTGAGGTATTGAATGCCCCAACTATTTTTTTTTGAATTATCTATTTTTTTCATTTCTGTCCGTTTATGCTTCATGTATTTTCGTGCTTTCTTGTTAGATGTATATATGTTTATAACTGTTACATGTTTCTGATAAATCAACACTTTTTAAATTATGAAATATTCCTCTATATCTCCAGTAACATTTTTAAGTCTATTTTGTCTGATTAACACTTGAGCTTTCTTGCTGTCACTGTGTGCATGATATATCTTTTTTCCATTCTTTTACTTTCAATCTATTTGTGTCTTTGAATCCAAAGTGTACCTCTTGTAGACAGCATATTATTTGGATGTGGTTAACCCAGTGTGACAATCTCTGCCTTTTGATTAGATTGCTTAATCTATTCATATTTTATATTATTGATATTTTTGGATTTACATCTGACATTTTACTTTGTTTTCTATATGTCTTGTGTCTATTTTATTCATCTATTCCTCCTTTACTGCTTCCTTTTTCATTAAGTATTTTTAACATAGCATTTTCATTTCTTTAATAATTTTTCATCATATTTTTGAGATTTTTTAAATGCTTGCTCTAGGACTTGCTATATACATTTTTTTTTTTTTTTGCGGTACGCGGGCCTCTCACCGCTGTGGCCTCTCCCGTTGCGGAACACAGGCTCCGGACGCGCAGGCTCAGCGGCCATGGCCCACAGGCCCAGCCGCTCCCCGGCATGTGGGATCTTCCCGGACTGGGGCACGAACCCGTGTCCCCTGCATCAGCAGGCGGACTCTCAACCACTGCGCCACCAGGGCAGCCCTGCTATATACATTTTATTTTTTATAAAACTTCAGTTTACTTACTTGCAATATGAGAAAATAAATCTTTGCCATATGGACCTAACACTTTTGTTTGTTTGTTTTTGTGGCTGAATGTGAAACCAGTATGTAAAGTGAAAGTACTATAAAGACTGTAACTGAGATGTCCCTTAGGAGCTCTGAGACTTAAGTAAACTTAACTCCCCCACCCTTCTAATATATAAATACAGTTGAATTCAGGGTCTTCCTTATAACTTCCCCCAAATTCTCTTCCTCTTGGTCCCATCAGTCTCCCTTTCCCATGTGCTTAGAAGAGTCCCTGGCACATAGCAAGCACTCCATAAATTTTTATCAAATACATAATTGAATCATTTCAAAAGATCTTAAAGATTCCTTCCAACTTTTAATATTCCATCTTTCTTAATGTTTCCCACTCTTATTACCCTCCAAGGGGTAGCAACAAAGAGCCACAGGCTCTGAACTACTCCCTGAACCAGATTCTGCCCCTCAGGAAAATCATACTTGGGTATGAGAAGCCCTGAAGGATGGGACTCTTGATGGCTGACCCTAAGAGATTGGTCCCTGTTTATGGAACTCTGTAGCCCCCCCTATACATCTCTTAATTGCACATTGAAGGGAGCTTCCAGAGCCTGGACTTCAAGGGCTTAACATGAGCATTTCTCCTTCCTCTTCACCCTTCACAGAGACCATGAGAGAGTCTTTGTTCTCCAGGAGAACAGCAGCCACCTGGGGAACAGTTACCATCTGCATCTTTTAAGCACTCAGAGGGAATGACTTCCTGCCTGGAAGGGACTCCCCAGGCCTGGGCCACTTCACACCCATTCCTCACAGCCTCTAAAACTATAACCACTAAGAGTCAATTACAGATAAGTAAACCAACAGACAATTACAGAACGGTGGGATGAATGACATCCCAGAGGTAGCATAGGGTGCTCTGGGGACAGAGGGGAAAGGTGCTGAAGTAGATGCTCAGCGTTTTGTAAATGGTTTCTCCTCTCTTGCCCAAGGTGACCCATCTGTGGAACAGGAAAATACACTTAGTTTTAGACAAGAAAAAAAGTATTTCTTTCCAATCCCTACTACCTTGTCCAGAAGGGTGTGACACAATCAAAAATGGTGAAGTTGCAAATTGGAGATGAGATGACAGGAAAAGGGCCTGGGGAGCTATGGTGTGTGGGGAAGATGAATGAGGTAGAAGAGAGAGAAAGAGACTCAGAGTACGTAGCCAAGGGAAGAGATTTTATGGACAGGAGCATTGACTAGTGAAAGAACTGTAACAAATAATTTGGGGGGATGTGCAATGTAACCTAACCTCCCCCTTCACGTCCACAATGCAACAGTCAGCTAAACGCTAAAAACTCAATAAGGATGGAGTTTATCTGGGGGTGGGACAGAGTGAAGGAAGGTGCTGAGCCCTGCTTAGGTGGTGCAGAGATAAGAGTAGAAGCAAGGATGAGAAAAGAAACGGCATCTATAGACCTGGTCACATCCAGGTAACCGGACAAATGAAGGGAAGAGCCAGAGGACTGTCCTCCAGCTCTGTGGTGAGATGGGTCCTCAACAAGAGGTGTGCAGTGAAGCCTCAGCAAGAGGCTCCTCCCAAAGTTCAGGGTAAGAGACCCGGGAAGGGTTCCAAGAAAGGAAGACGGATTCAGAAGAGTGGCCTGTGACCTTCCTAGAGAAGGGATGTGTTTTGTTCATCTCTGTAACTTTCACACTTAACAAAGTATCATTGCCTGGGCTCAGTGAGTGAATTAATTAATTAATTAGTGGATGGATGGATGAGTTGAAAAACCAGTGCCCTACCTGTCCACTGGTTCCAGAATGATTTCTTGGAAATGGACAGCAACCCAGATTTCTCAGAACAGCAGCCGGCCTGTCTCCCTGGTCTCTTTGGTTTTGGAAATCTTGCCCTTCCTAACTCTCTAAAGTCTGATTTTGCATTGCCCATACACATGGGGGGAGGGGTGTATAAGCTTACTGATCAACTAATCTAAACACCTAAGAATCGGAAGGGTTTTATTTTCCCACGGGTTCAGACACATAACTATGAACCTGAATTCATTCTAGGCAGCTTTTTTTCCCTAAGGACTAGGTAATGCCCCACACAATTTTAAACCTGCTTCCCTAGATGTACTGTGAACTCAACCATGCATGCCACTAGCCATGAGACCTTGGGTAGGTCACTTCTCCTCACCATGTTCAGTTTTCTGAAGCAATGTCTTTTGTTGCTCTGCTACTCCACGATCCTGAAACTTAACTGGGTTCTTTCTGTTGTACAAAACTACAGAATCTAATCTATGGTCTGAAGACCCCAGCCGCAAATACAGAAGCCATTTTTTGACCCATAAAATCACTTCACTTCCATACTTTCATATACTGATACTCAAAAGAACAAGTTTCTGTTTGGAAAAGTCTGTTCATTGCCAACTGTAAATTTGGAAAGTAGACAAGGAAGATCATTTACATTAAGGGTTACTTTGAGTCAAGCACTCTGCCAGACAAGCTGGACACATGATTTCATTTAACACCTCCTAACAGTCCTGCAAGATCAGCATGATTGTTCCTATTTTACAAATTGCAGAAACCAAGGCTGTCAGTAGGCAAGAAGCCTACTGACCGTATCCAAAGTCATACAGCTGAAAAGTGCAAGTGGTGTTCAAACCAAGTCCACCTGACACAAAGGTGATGTTCTTGCTACTACAACAGGAAAAAATAAAACTAAGCCTTTTCAGAATGTGATTAGCAATTTGATCAACAACATCCTGTGGGAACCCAGCATGTATCCAATTGTACTTTCACCCTCACCCAGTTCTGCAAGAGGACAATCTGTCTCCTTCTATTTGACCACAGAAATAGAAAAATCAACATTTCCTAATATATGTGTTAGGAGCTGATGATAAGTGATTATGCAACTAATAACATAGATTTCACCTCCCATGTCTCAACTTATTTCATAGTTTGGTTAAAATAAGAGATGTTTCAGAAACATTTTTTAAAATATACATTAATAAGCTCTGATGTTCCTAAAAACAATCAAAACATCTCTTAAGACCTCAATTTAAGAACAAATTAATGCTTTGTGTTTTCCTGATACCTTCCAAGAATCTCTAGATTAAATCTCCTTTGCAGGAGTATCAGCAGCAGTTCCAAGTTCATTTGGCTTTTGGGGAAAAAAAAAAAAAAAAAAGCCAATAAAGGAAAATCTTCAAAAATCAACCCCTGACCTAGGTACATGATTCTACAGTTTTCAAAGTCCTGTCAGGCCTATTATCTCATTTGAGTTTCTCCCAACACTCTAGGAGGTAAAAAGGTCAGAAATTAATGACGCCTGATATCCCTTCATTCAGTCTAATGTATTCATTGAGAGCCTGTTGTGTGCCAGGTTCTTTGTTGAACACTGTAGATACAGTGACCTCAACACACGTAATCCCTGCCCCAGGAGCTCCTGGTCTAGTCACTGTACAGACATTACACAAACACAGTCATTACACAAACCTATATATGAATGAGAACTCGCACGTTATGAAATTCACCCGGTAACAAAAGCTAGCAGCAGCTAGTAAGCACTGAAGCCATGCCTCAAATGCCCAGTCTTCTCTCTTCAAGAGTAGCACTGACATATATACACTACCAAATGTAAGGTAGATAGCTAGTGGGAAGCAGCTGCATCGCACAGGGAGATCAGCTCGGTGCTTTTGACCACCTAGAGGGTGGGAGGGAGATGCAAGAGGGAGGGGATATGGGGATATATGTGTACATATAGCTGATTCACTTTGTTATACAGCAGAAACTAACACACCATTGTAAAGCAATTTTACTCCAATAAAGATGTTAAAAAGAAAAAAAAAGAGTTTCGGTTTCACTTACAGGGTCATTTAACCTAACAGAGTCTCGATTTCCTCACCTGTAAGATGAGATGATGATGGTACCTACCTTATCTGTTCATGGAGGGAGTTAAAAGACATAACATATATAAACACAGAGTGAGTGAGCAGTTACTCTTGAGCACAGAGTAAGTGCTCAAGGAATGTTTGTTCCCTTCTTTTGCCCCTACCTTCCTCCTTTTCTTTCAAAGTTCATCTTTGATGAGAAGGCTTTTCTGCCTACTTCATCCCTCACCTACTAGGGTATCTACACTGAACCATAATAGATGTTGCTACCTATTTCACTCCTATAAGAGTCTTAAAATAAGTTATTGTTTTCTTATTTTTCTAATTATAAAAGCAATAAACACTCCTTGCAGAAAAATATGTGATAATATTGATGAGGCAAAAAAAAAAAGGACGACAGAAATGAAGCAATGGCCTAAAACTCAGCTATAACCGCTCTGGGTATATGTATTTTATGCATGTACTTTCAGATCTTTCCCTAAGCATATTTTCCTTAAAAATTTTATAACCATTTTACAATATGCTTTTTCCACTAAGTGTTATCTCATAAACATCTTTCTATTAAAATAAATGTGCTTTTGCATTATTTATATCAGTCCATTGCATAGATGGGATCTATTCCATTGTATGGATGCATTTGCTTAATCAGTCTTGTACATTTGCATATTTATGTTGTTTACAACCCGTGTTGCAATGAATATCCATCCTCACAGCTTTTTTTTGGATCTTTTGCACATCCCGAGTATTTCCTTAGTATCCACTCATCCCTTTTAACACAAAGCCCTGTCCTGATCATAAGTTCCATTAAGTTGGCATCCATCTATGTCTTGTACCACTTAAGTTCCTGCTCAGAGTCTACGAGTCTTTAAAATTTGAAATTTCTCATGAAGCTTAGACTGATGAGCCTGTGTATCCCATAGTCTTTCTCTGAGGGTTTAAGGTTGTGTTGCTCCATATGGTAGCCATCAGCCATGTGTGTAACTATTTAAATTTTTAAAAATTAAAGTTAAATTAAAAATTTAGTCACTCAGCCACACTTCTCACATTTCAAACGCTCGAGAGCCACATGTAACTGGCGCTGCCATGTTGGATGGCATAGACAGAGAACATTCCCTTCATCACAGGAAGTTCTACTGAATAGCCCTGGTCTAGTGGGATATAGCTATGAATATGCTTTGAAACAAAAGGATTGAAGCGGTCACTTCTGTCCTCCCACCCAACTCTCTTCAAGGCAGCCCCCAAGTAAACCTAAGACATAGATCCAAACTTCTATCACCTCTGTTTATAACTCTTTGGTGGGATTCCCCTGCCCTCAGGATAAAGTCCACGGTGTTCCTCACGCCTCTCTCATCTGCTGAATCTTCTACCTCTCCCTCTCCTCCTTCTCCTCCAGCCACTCTGAATGGCTGACATTTTCCAGAACATTCCATGCCCTGTCACACTTGTGTGCTGAAGCCAATCGTGACCTCTGCTTGGACAATCTTTCCTTTCTTTCTATGCTTAGCTAAATTCCATTTGTCTTTCAAGACTTGGTTTAAGCTTAGGCTTCCTTTGCCACGTCTTTCCAGCTCAAGGTAAAGAAGGCCTTGGGCAGGAGCTCTAGCACTGTGCTCACAAGTTCACACGTTATTGTAAAACTGGCAAAAATAAGATATTTTCACTGAATCATTTAGGAAATGCTTCCCTCCTATTATACTTTCCTTCATGTCAATCACATTGCTGGGGTTGCCAACATTTGTAGAATAGCTTTGGGGAATGTCACTTAATCTGGAAAATGGAGAGACATTTTATATCTATTAAATAAGACAGAAACGAAAGCCTCCTGATGTGAATACATATAAAGGCAGCTTTTGTCATCTTTATACATTAAGTTGCGGAGAGAAAGTGCAGATAAAACATGGAAATACTACTCAGCCACAAAAAAAAGAACAAAATAATGCCATTTGCAGCAACATGAATGCAACTAGAGATGATCATACTAAGTGAAGTAAGTCAGAAAGAGAAAGACAAATACCACATGATATCACCTATATGTGGAATCTAAAATATGACACAAATGAACGTATCTACAAAACAGAAACAGACTCAGAGACATAGACAACAGACTCGTGGTTGCCAAGTGGGAGGGGGAAAGGGAGAGGGATAGACTGGGAATTTGGGGTTGGTAGATGCAAACTATTACATTCAGAATGGATAAACAACAAGGTCCTACTGTATAGCACAGGGAACTATATCCAATCTCCTGGGATAAACCATAATGAAAAAGAATATTAAAAAAAGAATGTCTCTATGTGTATAACTGAGTCACTTTGCTGTACAGCAGAGACTGGCACAGCATCGCAAATCAACTAGACTTCAACTTAAAACATAAAAAATTTAAAAATGGAATATGGAATAAAAGCAATATAGAAGATTGGTAAAATCAACAGAAATTATTCTGACCTCAAGAAGTAAATTGCCAGGAAAAAAAAAGAAAATCAGACCTTACCAAAAGTAGTAATTCACTAAGAGAAAGAAAAAAATTTGAATCCCCTGAACACGCTGAAAAAATATTTGTTTCTTGCTGATATAACTGACATTGATAAAAAGATAAAAGCTCATAATCCACCACCAAACAAGAAATGGAAGACAAATCTGTGAATAATGTCATTAATGAAAAGAGTGTGGCAGGCAGAATAATGTCTCCCTTCCAGCAAAAGATGCCTACTTTCTAATCTAATCTGGAACCCGTGAATATGTTACCTTATATGGCAAAAGGGTCTTTGCAGATGTGATCAAGGGCACAGACCTTGAGATGGGGTAATTATCCTGGATGATCTGGGTGGGCCCAATCCAATCCCACAGGTTCTTAAAAATGGAAGAAGGCAGAAGAGTAGATCAGAGAGAAATTCAACCACAGAACATCTTGGGCTTTAAAGACAGAGGAAGGGGGTTACCAGCCAGGGAATGTGAGTGGCCTCTCTAGAAGCTAGAAAAGGCAAGGAAGAGGACTCTCCTCTAGAGCTTCAAAAAACGAATGCAATCCTGCTGACACCTTGATTTTACTCTAGTAATCTCTGTATTGGACTTTGACCTAAGAACTTTAATAAATTTGTATGGTTTTAAGTCACTAAGTTTATGGTAGTTTGTTACAGCTGTGCTAGAAAACTAACAAACCTTTAAGATTAGACAGTGCACTAGAAATGTCCTGAAATCTGATTGCTCTCATTCATGTATGAAGGAAACTTGATGAAGATTTCCCAAAATCTGATAACAATCCTAAAAATTCACAGGGCATTATTCAAAAGGGACTATGAAGAAAAACGGAAACTTTCCTAAGCTATAATTTTTTTTTGGCCGTGCCACATGGCATGTGGGATCTTAGTTCCCTGACCAGGGATCGAACCCACATCCCCAGGGAGTTCCCCCTAAGTAATTTTTTTTTTTTAATTTTGTGCAATCATGTTAGAGGAAAGACTGAATTATCTTTCTGTTCTCCTCATAGAGAAATCACAAAACCATTGCCATGTAAAGGTAAACAAACGGCATATAGCCAAAAAGTTAGGGAAAATATTATAAAGGCGGCTCAGGCATTTAATTAATAAAAACGCAGTTGTCTTCATTTTGAGGTATTTGGGGAATACCTCCGTGACGTCGGTTGGGTTCCCCCAGATGCAAAGGCCAAGGCAGGGAAAGTACAAGTAGTTTCTCTGGGAGGGAATACCAGTCCCAGCCCCAGCTTCATAGGCGCACAACCTGTGCACTCACTCAGGGCCTGTTTCAGAAGGGTCCTGTGCTTGGTTTAATGCTGTGCTGTCAGCATCTTGAAACTCATAATAACTTTTCAACAAGGAGCCCTGCAATTTCAGTTTGCATTGGACCCTGCAAATTATGTAGCTGGGCCTGACTAGGAAGTACCAACAGGAGAATGAGGACGTGAGAAAGGAAGGCAGCCGATAAAGGTATATTATCAAGCAAGTTGCTGCCCTGGACAACTGGGGCTCCATACCCCTGGGCAACTCCGGGAGTTTGTGTAGAAAATACCTTAGAGTTTTCCTACCCAACAAGGGCTACAGGTAGTAGGCTATGTGTTGTTACATCACACACTTCTGAACCCATCCATTAAGTTATATACTCACCAAGAGTCATCAGTATGCTTTTCTCAAACCAGTTCATGTCATTTTCTCCCCTGGGAAGTGGGGATAATAATATTACACGCTGGCTGTAATGATTATTAAATGAATTTAGGCCAAGTACTGAACACAGTACCTGTAGTAAAGTTAAGCTAATATCAAAATAATATCAGCTAACATCATAGGGGTGTCATTTAATTAAATAATCTGTAAACCTGAGTATATAATCTCAGTATAAAAAAATAATCTGAGTATAAAAAAAATTATTGTTTCCATGAAACCTTTATTGAATTCTTTAGAAAAATTTGATAAAGTCCTGTTGGTTTAAAAAATTTTTTGTTAAATTAATTATGAGCTAACCAACCATAACATTTGGAAGGGAAAGGATTGTAAAAAGTTAGAGGTGTGAAATCAAATTGCTTCAAAAGTTTCTTTAAGCTCCTCATCTATTTTAGAGAAAATAGAACTAAAAACTGGGTGATGTTGGGTGTCTTTGTGTTTTTGTGTTTTTGTTCCAAGAAAGATGAAAAACAATACACAAATGATTATATCAGAAGATGGGTGAATGAATATACAGACATGAGTTTTAAGGAAAAACAAAAAGTTTTAATAGTACATGTATTTTTTTAAATAATTCCCCTCCTTAAAAATCTTTTTGATTAACTGGTCAAATATAGGTCCTCCTCACGTTAAAGGCAGGACTTCTAATATAGATACTCAAACTATTGAATGAATAAATGAACAGTGATGTATAAATGAATGATGAAATGAATGGCTAAATAAAGTGGCCATTTCTCTCGGTAACTGACCTGTTTTACATGCACACTGCTAATCAGGGATAAGAATATTTGCCCTTTTGTCCCTGGTTTGATGGCTTGTTAGACCTTAGAAGTAAACAAATGTGGGACAGCTTCTTTTGGTTTTTCTCTTTCTTTTCAAGTTCCCTAAAGCTCTTCTTTTCTCTGCCATCATTTTCCCATTTTCTTCACCTGCTTGGGTGGATGAAAGAATTTTAGTGAAATAATAAGCTCAATGAGCTGAAAATACATCTCATAAACACTCCCATTAAGGAGTTTACTGAGGGGCTTGTACTCTTGTCACTTAGATGGCCATATTTTATTTCTCCCAAGGAAATCGGACACCCTTAATCCAAAAAGAATGCAATGAGAATCAAAGAGCAAGAGAGAGGGTCAGGTTGCAATCCTTTTATTTTCCAAAGAGGGTTCGGGGTAAGAGATAGGAAGAAATAACTAACTATTCTAGCTAACTAGCTAGCTATTCTAGAGTCTTCTGAGCACAAAATTTAAATCATCCTAACTTCTGCCTGACTTCTTCAACCTCAGCCTGATGAACAAAGTGAGATTCTGTGTGAAAGGGGAAATCTGGGCAAAATGTAAAATAAAAGAGCTGAAGTATAAATAATAAATTTAGAATATACCTTTACATATAATATGTAGATATGTTGCACTAATGGATGTTGTCTTAATTGGATGAAGCAATGTAAAGAAGGAAAAGAACATGGGGTGTGGAATTGGACAGAACCACGTTCAAATCCCGCCTAGGTCACTTAGTGACCGTGTGACCCTAAGGCAGGTTATTTAGCCTCTCTGAGACTTGGTTTCCTCATCTGTTAAATGAAGATAATACCAATTCGCAAAATTTGTGAGGATTATATAAAAAATACTAAATATAAAATTATCTAGCATAGTGCCAATCTCAAAATAAATCCTATTTATGGATTTAAAGTAAGGGGTTTTACAAACTTATGGTTACCAAAGAGTAAAGGTGCGGGGGAGGATAAATCAGGAGGTTGGAATTAACATATATACACTACTACATATAAAATAGATAATCAACAAGGACCTACTATATAGCACAGGGGACTCTACACCATACTCTGTAATAACCTATATGGGAAAAGAACCTGTAAAATAATAGATATATGTATATGTATAAATGAGTCACTTTGCTGTACACCTGAAACTAACACAACATTGTAAATCAACTACACTCCAACATAAAATAAAAATTAAATAAATAAATAAAAGCCCTGCTACGTAATGTATTTTTTGTGTGTGTTACGCGGGCCTCTCACTGTTGTGGCCTCTCCCGTTGCAGAGCACAGGCTCCGGACGTGCAGGCTCAGCCGCCATGGCTCACGGGCCCAGCCGCTCCGCAGCATGTGGGATCTTCCCGGACCGGGGCACGAACCTGCGTCCCCTGCATCAACAGGCAGACTCTCAACCACTGCACCACCAGGGAAGCCCATGTATATATATTTTTAAATAAATAAAGTAAGGACTTTTATTTCAGTCTGGATGCAAAATCTCACTATCCATATCCTGGGAGTATTAGTAACTTTAGGTAGGTCTTTACCCTGGCAAGATGCATTTACTCTCTTTTTTTTAAATGAGTATATATGAATTGTGCTAAGCATTTATATTCATCTACTTGTTTAATCATCATAACAATATTATGAGGAACCTGAGATCTAGGGCTACTAATTCACTTGTCTAAGGCCACACAGAGAATAAGAGAACGTCAGGGACTGACTTCAGATCTGTTTGACTTCCCTTACTTTCCTGGATTCTCCAATACTGTATCAAAGAGATTACAATTGCAAATATAAACAAAAGAACCTAATCTTTTCTCTTCCTGATAAACATTCATAGCTTGCATTGACTATACTGTGTCTTGATTTGAAGAAAGTCTCTTTGATATTGTTTATTTGGGGAAATGTACTGCATGTGTTTACTTAATTTAAACTAGGGAGTCCTAAAAAATGTTTATACTCTTGGACCAAGTAATTCTCCTTCTAAAAAACTAGAAGAGAAATGAGAAGATTTCCATAATACAGACATTCATTACACCATTATTAAAAATTCAAAACCACCCAGATGTCCAACTAGAGAAGAGAGTCAAATTAACTCTGGCAGACCTATTTGAAGGAATATTACCTAGTGATTAAAATAACAGTTTCAAAGAATTTTAAGGACATCAAAAATTTTTTAAATGCTTCTGAAATAATGTAAATGTTAAGAGGCAATATACCCTAAGAGTTAAGCACTTCAGCCCTTGTATTAGTTTTCCAGGGCTGCCAAACAAATACTGCAGACTGGGTAGCTTAAACAATAGAAATTTACTTTCTCACAATTCTGGAGGCAACTTCTTAACACTTCTGAAAGTCTGATATCAAGGTGCTGGCAGGGTTTTCTTTTGAGACCTCTTTTCTTGTCTTATAGATGGCCATCCTCTCTCTGTGTCTTCACACAGTCTTCGCTCTGTGTCCTAATCTCATTTTCTTACAAGGGCAGCAGTCACACTGGATTAGGACCCACCCCAATGCCTCCCTTTAACCTTAATTACCTCTTTAGAAGCCCCATCTCTGAATACAGTCACATTCTGAGGACTTCAGCATGTGAATTTGGGAAGGGGTGGGGAGGATATATGAACACAATTCAATCCATAAATGTCCTGGAATCAAACAGACCTGCGTTAATATTCTGGCTCACCTACTAAAACTAAATCTCGAACAAACTATCCTCTCTGAGTGTCAGTTCCCTAATCTCTAAAATAATAATAATAATCGTGTCTGTCCCATAGAGTCTTTGTAAGGGCTAAAAGAAATGCATATTTAAAAAAATTAACACAGTGTCTGACCTGTGCTCAAAACATAGTAAGTGGTAGCAAGTATAATTACTGACTGAAAAAAGGAGGACGCAAAACTATACAAAATTGATCTCCCCTATGGTGAAATACATCAAAAAAAAAAGAAACTATGATACATCTTTAAATTTTTCTATCGGTAACATATATCAAGCAATTTTTCTCAATAGTTTTCTATAATTAAAAATACAGAGAATAGGGGCTTCCCTGGTAGCGCAGTGGTTGAGAGTCCGCCTGCCGATGCAGGGGACACAGGTTCGTGCCCCGGTCCGGGAGGATCCCACATGCTGTGGAGCGGCTGGGCCCGTGAGCCATGGCTGCTGAGCCTGCATATCCGGAGCCTGTGCTCCGCAACGGGAGAGGCCACAGCAGTGAGAGGCCCGCATACCGCAAAAAAAAATACAGAGAATAAACTAGTGGTTACCAGTTGGGAGAGGGGTGGGGGCAGAGGCAAGATGGGGGAAGGAGATTAACAGGTACAAACTACTAAGTATAAAATAGATACAAGGATGTAATGTACAGCAGAGGGAATATAATCAATATTTTATAACATTAAAAGAAGTATAAAGTATAAAAATATTGAATCACTATGCTGTACACCTAATATAACATTGTAAATTAACTATACTTCAATAATAAATGTTAATTAAGAAACTTTTATCAAATTAGAAAATTATCACCTTAATTTCATCAGGTATACTAGAAGTTAGAGGTGAACAGGTCGATCAATATGACTTCATAAAATTTCAAATTCCTGCACCACAAAAATCATTGTGAATAAAAACAAAACCATAGTTTTCTGGGGAAATATTGGAAATACGTAGGTATTATTAATTTATTGCTGTTTGACAAATTGCCCCAAACTTAGTGGCTTAAAACAAGCATTAATTATCTCACAGCTTCTGTGGGTCAGGAGTTTGGGAGCCCCTTAGCTGGATGGGCCTGGCTCAGGGTCTCGTATGAGTCTGCATTCAAACTGCCAGGTGGGGCTGCTATCATCTGAAGGCTTGACTGGGGCTGCAGGACCCTCTTCCAACATGGCGCCCTCACATGAGGGGCAATTGGTGCTTGCTGTCAGCTGGGTGCCAGAGTTTTCCCCCATGTTGCTTCTCATTTTCCATGGCCTCTGCCCATGACCTCTCCTTCAGGACCACCTGGACTTCTTTACATGGCTGCTGGGCTCCAATCCAGAAAGAGGTAGAAAGTATGCCAGTGAGTGAAAAAGAGCACCCAAGAGAGAAGCCTTAGTCTTTTCATAACCTAACATCAGAAGTGAGATCCCATCACTTTTGCTGGGCTGTGTTCATGGCAAGTGAGTCAAAAAGTCCAGCCTAGACTCAGGAGAAGTGGATCACACAAGGGCATGAAGATGAGGAGGCGCAGATCATCTTAAAGGCTGCCCACCACAATGTATGATTAAAAATCAATAAAGGGGCTTCCCTGGTGGCGCAGTGGTTGAGAGTCCGCCTGCCGATGCAGGGGACACGGGTTCATGCCCCGGTCCGGGAAGATCCCACATGCCGCGGAGCGGCTGCACCCGTGAGCCATGGCCGCTGAGCTTGCGCGTCCGGAGCCTGTGCTCCGCAACGGGAGAGGCCACAGCAGTGAGAGGCCCGCGTACCGCAAAATAAAAAAATATTTCATCAGATAGCTGATTTTAGAATACACTCACAGTAAAAGGCCTCAAAGATTGATAAACACCAGATTGTTTTTACCCATGACTGAGCAGGGTAGAGTTGCAGCCCCAATCATGCACTACATCATTGTCTACCCTCCTTCCTCAGGCACAGCCATGAAGAAAAAAACTAATGCAATTAAAAAAAGAAATCAATAAAACAGGGTCATTTTCTGTGTTGGTGTCTTGCAGGCTACCTGCAGGATGTCAGTCAGGATTCCAAGGAAAAAGTATACAATGTTCAAAGAAGACTGGGAAGTGCTGCATCACCTTGTTATCCTTCAGTGGGAGGTCTGACTGATATCCCCATTTCAAAGAGCAGCAAATAGAGACTCAGAGAGGTTCATTAATCGACTCCAAGTCACACAGCCAGTAAGAGATGAAATGGGCTTTGAATCAGGAGAGTTCAACTCCTCCTGAGCCTGAAATTTTACCGCTAAACTTTCCAAGTATAATACGAATTGGATAGTGTCTCTTTCGTTAACGGAGCAGATCAGTAGTTCATGATGTTTCCCAAAGAACAGCAAAACTTCATGACTTCTACTCGTTCCACCACTTAAACCTTGAGAAACCTTGTCTTAGTAATGAAAGCCTGGTATTAGCGGAAAACTTACCTCATCCACACCACCAAATCACTTTCAGCTTTCCTCAAACCAATGCTTTTATCAGGCACTAACCATGACCTTCTGATATCTTTCAGGAAACACCTATGTCAAGATATATCTCTGTGTCCCTAACAGTGTGGCTCGTACATAGCAAGGGCTCAATTCACATCGAATGAAGGAATTTTAAAAAATGGATTTGGGCTTCCCTGGTGGCGCAGTGGTTGAGAATCTGCCTGCCAATGCAGGGTACACGGGTTCGAGACCCCGTCTGGGAGGATCCCCTATGCCGCGGGGCAACTGGGCCCGTGAGCCACGACTACTAAGCCTGCACGTCTGGAGCCTGTGCCCCGCAACAAGCGAGGCCGCGGCAGTGAAAGGCCCGCGGACTGCAATGAACAGTGGCCCCCGCTCACCGCAACTAAAGAAAGCCCTCGCACAGAAACGAAGACCCAACACAGCCAAAAATAAATTAAATTTTTTAAAAAAATGGATTAATGAATTACTAAAGAAAAGCACTGGGGGGCTTCCCTGGTGGCGCAGTGGTTGAGAGTCCGCCTGCCGATGCAGGGGACACGGGTTCATGCCCCGGTCCGGGAAGATCCCACATGATATAAAACCCAATAGAAAAAGAGTTGAAATCACTTTAGAAAAAAATTAATTGGAATGGTTAATACACATAAAACAATACTCAACCTCACTCATGCATAAAAAAATGCTCGTTAAAACAATGAGATAGAGCTTCCCTGGTGGCGCAGTGGTTGAGAGTCCGCCTGCCGATGCAGGGGACAAGGGTTTGTGCCCCGGTCCGGGAAGATCTCACATGCCGCGGAGCGGCTGGGCCCGTGAGCCATGGCCGCTGAGCCTGCGTGCCCGGAGCCTGTGCTCCGCAACGGGAGAGGCCACAACAGTGAGAGGCCCGCGTACC
>NW_020172779.1:12935324-12945841 GCF_003031525.2 Neophocaena asiaeorientalis asiaeorientalis
AAAAAAAAAAAAAAAAAAACAATGAGATACCAGTTTTCACATCATACCAGGGAATATTTTAAAAATCTGATAGTACCCAGTGTTGATGAGTATGTCAAAAACTGCTATTCATTGCTAGAGGCACTATCCTTGTAGGACAATTTAGCAATAGTTCTCCAAAAAGGATAATCCACAGTACCATTCAACCCAGTAACTATATTTTCTGAAATTTTTTGTGCAGATATATATGTAAGTATATATATATATAGATTTTCATTGATGCAGTGCATTTAATTGAAAATTACTGAAAATAATGGACTAAATAAATTACAGAAAGCAAGGCAGCTGTTAAAAAAGAATGAGGCGGAGTTCTATATGCTGATAGTAAAGAGCTCTTTGTTATTTTAGTCAATGAAGCACAGGGGAACAGAGGAGTATTTATAATATGATTGCATTTGGAAAGAAAACATACACACACTTATATATACATAAAACTTCCTGAAAAACAGCTAAGAAAAATGTAATCGCAGTTGTTTCTGGGGAAAAGGATAGTATATTTTACACTGGTCAAAATTTTTAACCAACTGTACTTGATTATAATTTAAAATATTAGATGTGAAAATAACAAAAGCTTTAACGAAAGGTCATATACTAAAACAACACCAGACTGACAGGGAGTGTGATTTGCCAGGAGAGTTTCAGGTGAGTCTTAGGCAAAAGGGAAGAAAGGAAAGGAACTCTGATGTATTCATCACCGACGAAGCTCCAGGCACTTTGATTTAAGTCATCCCTCACCACCTACACTATGCTTTAACCATATAGAATGACCGGCTGCCTTCTGACCAAACTGCAAAATGCCCTTCCCTGTCATGAGTTAGGTCCTGGACCTGTACTGCCCTCCCTAGCCTCCTCTACCTGCTGAAGCCAAAGAGGATGCTGTAAATGTCTACCCTGAAATTACAACTTGTAGTTTATCCTCCTTTAGGAAAAAAAAAAAAAAATTGTAGTTTTTAAAATGCTCAAAACAAAATTTTTTTAAGGAAAAAAAATGCTCTTTCTGAATTCTAAAACAGCCTGGGGACTTCCCTGGCCTGGTGGTCCAGTGGTTAGGACTCTGTGCTTTCACTGCTGAGGGCCTGGGTTCAATCCCTGGTCAGGGAACTAAGATCCTGTAAGCTGCTCAGCATGGCCAAAAAAAATAAAATTAAAAAATTAAAAAATAATTTTTTTATGGTGATAGTAGATGGTGAGGGCTGTGCTAGGCATACAGTAGGTCCACAGCCCTCACCATCTGCTATCTCCTGGGTGAGCCCCTGCTTAGCCACCATGCCTCCAACACACCCTCTGAGGGCCTTGGCTCTCCATGGACCAGAGCATGGACAGGGTACCAAAACTCCCTGCACCCTGGGAAAAAAGCACTCTCACTATCCCTCAGTGGGCAGTCACTGTGGTTCTACCTGCCTGTCTTGTGAGTTGGGTCAGCCTCAGTCTTTCGGGGCTGAGATCCTGCTTACGGGTCTGTGAGGCTGACAACACCTCCACTTCTTCTAAAGAGTGTCAGCAGCTTGCATTTCCTCATCAGTTGATGGTGATGTGCACATAGTGTGCCTTCAATAAAAGCTTGTTGAAAAGCAATGGGACTGAGCTGATGTGAATAACATCACCTCTGCACAGATCCCATCCAAACCAACACTGCCGGTCAGCCTAGGAGGAGAAACGATGGGAACAAGGTCATCATTTCTGAGGAGTTCCTTGGGAAGAAGTTGTTAGTTCCTCCCTCTGCAATTCTCATCGGCCCTCTCCTCACTTCCTTGATATGGAAGATTATAGGGTAATATGCACATTCAGACTTAAGGTACACCCCCTTGTTCCTTAGCCCCCTCTCCGCTAACCTGGGCTGTCTCCTTTATCCTCCCCAGAGTCAAAACTCAGGGGGTGCTTCAGATGCAGGGCATGGAGGTGTAAGATGCCAAGAGTCACTGTGCATATGTTTAAACTGCAATACCCATGGGACACGCCAGGTGAAGGTAGAAGGGCATTTGGGGCCAAAGGGACCATGTAGACAAAAGCAGGGCAGGCAAGAAGGCACCCACAGAGATACGGGGGCTACAGCCTCAGGGGAAGGGAGCAGAGCCTGGATTAGAGCAGAGACGGCCACTGAAGCCACTGGCCTCCGTTTTATAACAGCAGAAACGTTTTATAACAGCAGCAAGAACCTCAGCGGTCCAGCAAAGCCAAGAAGGGGGAGTCAGATCTGAAATGGAGGCCCTCACCCACCCCACGCCCGCCCATCTTCTCCACCACCAGGGACAAAGGGCCACTTTGAATTTGTGCCTCGCTATTTTAAGAACCAAAGATTTTCATTTGGCAGGCACTGTTCACGCAACACAAACTCTCTTTCCTCTGACATAAATTCTTTCTTTAAGGAGAAAAAGAAGAAAGCCTCCATCATCACAGCCCACGGGTCCAAACAATGGCAAGAGCGTGGCTGCCAGGGCTCCGTGAAGGAGGCCTGTGTGCCTGGGCGGCCGCCCTCCCAATCTTTTATCTCCTGCCTGCACCAGGGCTCCTGTTTGTCCTGGGTGTTTTGACGACTTCTCTCCTTCAGCTGCTTTGACGGAATTTGCCGGCTGCCGGCTGATGCAAAACAACCCTCTTCTTGTGCCTTGGCCGCTCTGTCTTCTCTCCAGGCCACAGGGGAGAAAACGTGTCTTTGTGGCTTCCCTTCAATAGCTTTCTGAATCCAAACCCCTCGTGGGCTCTGGCAGGAGGAGCCCGTGAGACTGTGAATAGATGGTGTTGTTTGCTGCTCTTTGCAAAGCCGGCCTCTGGCCATCCAGAAATGCATCCACCGCCCAGACCTGGTAGTCTGGGGACAGATTCATGGGCGAGCTGGCAGATGCCCTAGCCCATGGAGAATTATTATTGCTCGTCTGTGTACAGCTCATTCAAGTCCATCTACAAAATGCCTTCAGAACTGCTGGCTCATTGGACTAACATTTACTGTGGACCTACTCTATGCCTAGCACAGCCCTCACCATCTACTATCTCCTTGAGCCTGTAATTAGGTTCCACCATGGGTACCGTAATAGTATCTTCATTCTATAGTTGAGGAAACCAAGTCTCAAAGGGGTAAGGTGACAAAAAGTGACAAGGATCCAGCCGTAGGTACCAATGCTTCAGATATGCTCAGGGTCCCCTAAAAAGCATCTGATTTTCTGCTAAGCAACAGAGAGGGAGTATAACCCCCACCAGCCTAGGTGCTGGGTACCATGCTCCTCTCCCCACATGAAGGGCAAAGGGGGAAATAACTGATTCTCCTTTCCCTCACCCCACATTCCTCCTTCCCACACTCCACAAAGTCTCCTTCAAATAAAGAATGGAGCCTGCCACCAGGCTAACAGGTCAAGGTGACTTTCTTCACTATAACATTCTGAACCTAAGCATCCCTGATGTGTTCACTGTGCCTTTGCTGGACACTGTAAGGTGGCCTAGGATGTTCCTTAGGCTCAAGTGGCGAAGCTCAAAAGACTTGACTCTGGGGCTTCCCTGGTGGCGCAGTGGTTGAGAGTCCGCCTGCCGATGCAGGGGACGTGGGTTCGTGCCCCGGTCCGGGAAGATCCCACATGCCGCAGAGCGGCTGCGCCCGTGAGCCACGGCCGCTGAGCCTGCGCGTCCGGAGCCTGTGCTCCGCAACGGGAGAGGAAAAAAAATAGACTTGACTCTGGAACTATGAGCTAAGGGACCTTCAGCAAGTCACTTCTCTGGGCCTCATTTATTTCTCTGGTAAAATGGGGGCACTGATCATACCACACAGAGTGTTGAAAGGGTTAAATGAAAGGAAAAAAATGGCTGTGGAAGGACAAAGCAATAATACCAGTTAATTATAGCAGCAGCAGCTGTATAAATACCGGTACTAAGGATAGTAGCAGTGGTAGTAACAGTAATCTTACTACAGCCCTGGAGGCCTGAACATCAATGTCAATCCTCCATTTTGATCAATCATAAAGCAGCGTTTCATGTGCGCTTACCAGAAACAATGCCTTATTCCAGAAACCCTCATAGCTTCCTCATCTGCAAAATGACCAGTGCTGGCACATGGGAGAGGTGGTCTAGTTGATATCTACCAATTAGTACATAGTATGCAATCTGACTACCAATGGGACAGATTGATCCCAGAGATATGTTTTATTTGGAACCTAGTTTTTTTTTTTTTAAGTGAGCCTGAATTTTAAAATTGGAAGTTCTGACCACACTGAGCCTATATTTATACAAGACAGAAATCAGGTAGAACTGATGAAGCATTCCTCCTTATACAGGGCAAGCAGGCTCCAGTTCACCACAGTCCCCACCACTCCCTACTGCCTCACCAACACTCAATGTCAATACCATTTGTTATTGTGATTACGTTGCTGTTGTCCTTGCAGTAAATATCCTGTCCATGTGTATTAGGGTAACACTAGCTGCTATAATTAACGAACCCCCAAATATCCATGACTTAATGCAATAAAAGTTTATTTCATGGTCTCGTAACAGTTGATGATGATGGCTTTCCTCTAGGTGGTGATTAAGGACCCAAGCTCCTTCCATCTTGTGATTCTGCCACTCCCTCTGGCTTTGGTATTTGACATTCATCCAGAAAACGAGGAGAGAGAGAGAGAGAGTAGGAAAAAACCAATCTGCTTCTTAAAAGCTCAGGCACAGATGGGACATATATCACTTCCCACACACCTCATTGGTCAGAACTAGTCACATGGCCCCACTAGATGCTAGGCGGGCAGGGAAATATAAATTCCATCTGGAAAACCATCTCTGACAATAACTCGAGCATGGAAGAGGTAGCACTTACTTTTTGTTGCCGTCAGTCTCTGCCACATCTTAGCTCTAGGAGAAGTGGGGGAAATAAAATACAGACTAAGAGCTATAGGATTTTTCTTACACTCGCTTATTGTACTCATTTATATTCCATCCCTTGTGGGTACTTTAGTTTTCGATGCCTGAATTGCAAGTCCAGAAACAGAGCAGATTCTGATTCCATAGCCTGGGTCTGAGCCTCAGATTCTGCATTTGTAAAAGTTCCCAGGTGATGTCATAATGCCGATCTGTGGAGCATGATTTCAGTAGCAAGACTCTAGCGTGCTCTCCTACCTAGACCACCTGCCTCTCCTCCCAAACTCCAACCCCCTCCCATACAAGCTCCTGTATCTCTCTCTCTACCTCTGTCACACTTCAATGAAATTATGTTTATAAATCTGAAATGATGTTTATTAGTCTGTCTTCCCTAGTAGACTATGAAACCCTCTAGAGCAAAGACTGTATTACTCACGCTCAGTACATGCTTGCTTGGAAGAATGCATGAACTTTTACTGAGAAGCCAGCTATACTGTAGGCATACAACGTTGCATATTCCAGGATACATGGCAAACGAAACGAACAGACTTAGCATTTCTCGTGTACCCACGATGGTGAAACATGAGCCATAATGTGGCAGAAACACTCTGGCCTCAAGGGGCTTTGTATCTAGTTGAGGTAATGAGACTTAGGATGGGACTTAAGCCAAAAGAAAACCGAGGAAGAACAGTCAAGGGTCAGCGTGCCTGCTGCTCACTCAGGGAATCTGGAGAAGGGAGAACGAGAAGGAATTAATTGCTCTTTTATACACAGAATCAGCCATGTGTTTGCACTGGTGCCAGTCAGAATCCTCCTGTGTTATGGGCTGAATTTCATCCCCCCGCCATTCATATGTTGAATTCCTAACCCCTAGTACCTTAGAATGCAACCATATTTGGAGATGGGGTCTTAAAAGAGGTAATTAAACTAAAATGATTAGGGTGGCCCCTAATCCACTAAGACTGCTGTCCTTAAAGGAGTTTAGGACACAGACGTACATAGAGGGGAAACCACGTGAGGACAGAGGGAAAAGATGGCCGTCTACAAGCCAAGGAGAGGGGCCTCAGAAGAAACCAACCCTGCCGACGCCTTGATCTTGGACTTCTACCTGCAGAGCTGTGAAGAAAACATGTCCTGCTTTCTCAGCCACCCAGTCCATGGGACCTTGTTACAGCAGCCCTAGTAAAATAATACACCTTGTCTATTAACTTCTTTGCCACTCAGGGTCCTTTCAAAGCTGGAGAAGGAGGTAGAAGGTGGATATCTGTTGAACACCTCTGGTGTGATGTGTTAGGCAACACTCGTCATCACAGCCACGTAGGATAGAGACTCCCCTGGCGGTCCAATGGTTAGAACCGCCCCCTTCCACTGCAGGGGGCATGGGATCAATCCCTGGTTGGGGAACTAAGATCCCACAAGCACAGTGTAGCCAAGAAAAAAAGAAAAAATAAAGGTTTTTAATAAAGGATAAATAGCTATATTTTCCACTTTTTGTAGATAGAGGAAAGTGAGGGTCAGAGAAATCAAGAACTCTTCCTCTTTCACAGAGAGAAGTCAAGGAAGCCAGGTTTATACCACCTCCATTGACCGTAGACGCTAAGCTCCCTAGGCTTCACCGCGCTGCTTCTCTCAACATCAGCCCATGGGCCCGTTGAGAACATCAAAAGGTAGACTGTGTACAGGAGCCATGGAAAGTATTTTTAAACACTGTACATCTGAGTAGCATTGCAGTTACTAAAACGAATCCGATGCCATTCCTGAACAAAGGGGATGTAAGAACATATTGGGGCTCAGGCCTCAATACCCACATTTCGAACATTTTAACACTACACAGCCTGCAACGATAGCGAATTCTACTCGTGTTCCTGATCTTTCCACTCAAGTTGGCTTTGTGAGTCGTTGGCTTTATCAAAATTGAGTGAGAGAGTGTTCAATACAATGTTGGATTCATTGGGGAGAAAAAAAGCAAAAGAAAACCCTCGGTTCTTCAATGCCAGGAGCTTACAAAGACATATAAACCATGAGGAATTCCAAGGACTTACTCAGAAGCCGCTCTGCAAATGCATTTCTTGAACAAAGGGCCAATGTTCCTTTCAGGGAAGAGTGTGGTACCGGTTTCCGGCATTTTTCTTTAAGTCATTAGGACCATGCCAACAAACAAACATATACTTCTCCTGGGAGAAAGACTCTCATTCAATGCAGCTTACAAGAGTGTGATTATTGGGGAAGGGGTGCTTCATGGCACGTGCCTTGCCAGCCGGCCCCCGAATGTACAGATCTGCTTAAAGGGCTTTATTGATGGTAGCCACAGACAGATCGGGGCTTGTGGAGAGAACTGACATCCCGTGGATACTGACAGATCAGCACCACCCTGCTGAACACACAGTTCCGCCAGAAAGAGCTGAAAAGTCTGCCTCATTCCTCGGGAAACTTGTTTCCTGAACACGCGAAAATACAGAAATAAAAAACTCGTGTCTAACAGGTTTGCAATTTCCTTTGCAATGACAGTTCAAGGGTTTTAAAGTACCTGGGATGATACAAAATTGAATGACATAAAGTGACATGATGATTGAATTCTTAACCAGATGCAAACTTCAGCTTTTAATGAACCGGAAATCTTGTGGGGTGACTCTGAAAACACACAAGCATGGGATTAAGACGGGCGATAGTTCAGGCTCCAGCTCTGCTACCTGCTAGTTATATGACCTTCGGTTATACCTTAACCTCTCTCAGCTTTAGTATCTTTATCTCTAAAGGATGATAATACTACCTCTTAGGGACTATGGGAAGATGAAATTAGATTACACAGCACGTTGAGACAGCGCCTAGCATGAGGATAAACTCTTAAAATACGTGACCATTTCTTCCGTCCCTTCGAGCGACTGGTTTCAAATACGCAGCGTGTTTAAAGCACACCGAAGATTAAAGCACTACTACTAGTAGTACGAGTTAGTGAGGGGGCGGGTTCTTCTACTCCAGCAGTTAAGAAGGGACGGGTTTTCTACTCACCCATACCTTGACCTGTATAATATTCATTCACTTAGTCAAGCAACACTTATCGAGCACCCACTGTGTGCTATACTAGCTGGCTGGAACGGGGAGGGCCACAGGGATGAACAAGACAGTCTCTGGGGGCTCAGACTCTGAAGGGGGTGATAAATGTGTGCAACACACCGTACCACAGGCAGAAGAAAGCAGAGTTAAAATGGAAGCATAAGCGTCATGCAAAGAGAATCTGATGGATTCCACCTGAAGGCCAGCCACACGCACACTATATACCATTGTAGACTGCAAGCTTTATGAACATTAGGGCTTTGTTTCGTGTTTCGTGTGCCAGTACTTAGCACATTGCCTAATACTCAAGTAGGTACTCTAAAAAAAAAAGAAGGCTGTGGAATAAGTGAATTGATAACTACCTTAATCCACTTTGACTAGAAGACCCTAGATGTAGAGAACTGCTGCAGTCTGGAATAGAGGATGCAAGAGCAGGGTATTTTGGTGGGAACCTCCAGATGCAGAGAGTCTTCAGGCACCTCCATTAGGGAGGGGTGGCACTCAAGACACAGGTCTGGGCCGGAGGTACAGATCTGGGGTCACCTAAAGATGGGGACTAAAGCCAAGAGAGGCAAGTACCCAGAAAGGAAAGGGAATGCTGAGAGCCAGTACAGGAGTCAAAAGAGAACAGTTTTTAGGAGGAGTTTGAGAAGACCTCTCAGAACAGAAAGCTCCATCATTGGTGAGTCAGGATATAAACGAGGAGGGAAAGGCTTATCGACCACTGGTCAGGAAATGTCAGCGGGAAAGGCAGCCCAGGGGGAGCATACGTTCTCTGGGCTCCCAGGCCCTGGTGGAAAATGTTATCTTCATATGGACACGCACTCCCACGGACCCTTCTCCCACCCCAGCCCTTCCTCAGCTATTTGTGTTGATGCTGTGGTTTTCCTTTCTGACCCTTCTTATTGAAACTTTGGAAGAAAAGGGGAAGAAAGCCAGGAAGTCACAGAGGGACTAGGGTTGGTGGAGGGTAGAGGCCTTGACCCTAGGGGGTCTCTAGGGAGGCAGCATGAGGCCATAGGAAGACCATAGGTTCTTCAGCCTCTCACTTCATAGTGACATCAGCAATTCTGTATCTTTTCTGTGCCTCTGCTTCTGTGTCAAATGGGCACACACACACACACACACACACACACACACATACTTCACAGTGTTCTCTAGACAATGCAATAAAATTACGAACATGAAAAGCTTTCACATCATGTCTGGTACATAATAGGTACCCAATAAATGCGAGCTTCCTTTCTTTTGGTCAAGTCTTACAGCTGCTCCAGGTCTCCAATCTTTTAGAAAATAGAATTAAACTAAGTGCTACCTGTCTCACATGATTGTTCTGAGGATCCAGATCAAAGGTGCTGGGTGTTTTATAATATAGGTATCTTTCACCCCTGGGTATGCTATCTCCCTGCCTGGTTCTCCTATTGGAGAAGCTAGATATAAGCAAAAGAGTTGGTATAGAACTCACATGTACCTGAGAGAGAGACATTTAAACAAGCGCATGAATGAATGGATGATGGAAGGATGGGAGGATGACGGGATGGATGGAGGGGTCTGAGTTAATTCTTACAGAATCTTCCAGATTCATGCTGTTTCAACTTCTGAATGGTCTCCTGAAAAAGAGGGGTCACAGAGATCATCTCTCGGGTGCCAGGACTATGAAAAGACTTTCCCCTTATTTTGTGTACCAGCAAGCTAGCCATTCTTCATCAAGTCTTGTTTAGAAATGGTTGTGCAGCCTGAGAAAATTGGGTTCAACTTGCATGTAGAATTTTGGTAACGGAGTTGTATAAACATAGCTCTTTATTAATCTAAATTACTGGCCTTCAGGGTGAGTTTATTTTATTTGCACACATGATCTTCAGTCCCTGGGAACCCTGAAGGACAACTGTGTTCCAGTGAGAACAAGCCTTTTGTGAACCACTTAGAAATGGACCTTCAGGAGGTGCTACATAAACAAAATGTAATGAATTGTTCCCTCTGTCAAAAATGAACAATTCATAACGTGCCCTTGAATGGAACCAACTGGTCCTCTTGTCAAACACTCTGTACTTTGATGTCCATTTCATTGGTTAGGGGAAAAAAAGAAGAAAGTAACAGTCCTTTTTAATAATTTTTTTCAGAGTAGAAAGAGAATAAAGTGTCAGCTACCAAGACATAAGCATCCATCCTAGCTGAGAGAGAAGTCTGGCTATATAAATTAGACTTCCCTAACTGAGAAAAACTTGGATAATGCAATTAAAATATTTTTTACCAGGGTTGGAAAAACAAACTAAATAAAACAACAACAGTATGCTTAAGTGACAAGTGGATGCATGGGAAACAACAATAGTAATTACTAACATTTCTCTCTTACCAGGTACCAGGTACTGTACTTTTATACTTTACAGATGCAGTATTTAGCAATAGAGTCTATACCACAAACCTACAGGGTACACGCTACAATTATCCCCTTTTCATAGGTGAGAAAACTGAGGCAGAAAGAGATTAAGTGACTTATCCAACATCACACAGATAAATACATAGTAGATACAAATATTCAAACTCTGGGCTGAGGAATCATTCTTGAATCACTGTGCTATAAAGAATACCAAACG
>NW_020172779.1:12945873-13049182 GCF_003031525.2 Neophocaena asiaeorientalis asiaeorientalis
GGCACGAACCCGTGTCCCCTGCATCGGCAGGCAGACTCTCAACCACTGCACCGCCAGGGAAGCCCTGAAATATCTTTTTAGTCCAGATTCTGCCATTAACTCCCCATTCGGTTGCAGGCAATTGAAACCCACTTTAGCTAATTTAAGGAAGGAAGAGGAGGAGAAAGAGGAGGATGAAATATCAGGAAGGATTCACTCCAAGATATTTAGGCAGCTCACAGAATGGACAAATGGGAAGAGGCTGGAAAGCCAGGCTTGGAAACAGAACTTGCATTGGGACAGGAATCAGCATGGCATTTATGGTCTGGTGGAAAAGACTACTGAACTACCACACTCAGGTGCCACCAAGAAAACAAACGAGCCTTCAACTTTCCTCCATCCTTATGTCATCCTTTAAGATTTAAAGTCCCGAGCTTCCCTGGTGGCGCAGTGGTTGAGAGTCCGCCTGCCGATGCAGGGGACGCGGGTTCGTGCCCCGCTCCGGGAAGATCCCACATGCCGCGGAGCGGCTGGGCCCGTGAGCCATGGCCGCTGAGCCTGCACGTCCGGAGCCTGTGCTCCGCAACGGGAGAGGCCCCAACAGTGAGAGGCCCAAGTACCGCCAAAAAACACAAAAAAACAAAAAGATTTAAAGACCCCATAGAAAGTACATTGGCCTTGCTTGAGTTAAATAATCATCCTTGCCAGGGGAGGGCAGGGCACCTGATTTACAATCCTACCAATACTGCATCTCCCAGTGAGAGTGGGTCCCAAAGAGACTCCTGTTAAAAGGATATGCATTTTTTTTAATCCACTGCTACATGGAAGGTTACTTTCAGATGACTGCATAGCTTAAATAAGATGCACATAAATTTTGAGTTGGGCCCAGTTTATAGTCAGCGTGCCATAAATGTTGGGGATTGTTGTAGGAAGGTGGAGGCGGCAGCTACTGTCCTGCTGGTTTTTCCACTCTTGTTGTCATTCTCAGCATAGAAATCGTAGGATTCTGTGAAGTAGCCAGGACTGGGTCAGGGGATTTATATTACCAAGTCACTGAGAGTCTATCAAAGCCACTTCTAGTTTAGTGGGGTGTTCGTGTCTCCCAGAGATATTGATCACACTAAATTGTACCCTTTGATGTGATTCTTCCTACTAGGGGTAGTATAGAGAATAAACCAGAAGGTAAACCATTTGGATGGTTTTTGCAGTATTTCAGGAGAGAGATGATATATGTCTAAAGCAGGTCAAAGATAATAGGAGTGGAGAAGACAGAGCACTTTCAGTAGACAATTTAAAGATTGACTTGACAGACCTCAGAGACCTGGCAAATGAAAGGGAGATGTTAAGGATGGCCTCAAGGTTTCTGGTATAGGTGACTGGGTGGATGGAAAAAAACATTTACTGTGGAAATACAGGAGCCATTGGAGGTTTATAAGAAAAGGTAATGGACACAGTTTTGGACATGTTGAATTTGAAGTCCCTAGGAGAGACATCTAGAAGTCGGCAGCATATAAGAATTGAAAGCCCAGGGGCTTCCCTGGTAGCACAGTGGTTAAGAATCCGCCTGTCAATGCAGGGGACACGGGTTCGAGCCCTGGTCCAGGAAGATCTCACATGCCGCGGAGCAACTAAGCCCGTGCGCCACAACTACTGAAGCCCGTGTGCCTAGAGCCCATGCTCCGCAACAGAAGCCACCGCAATGAGAAGACCATGCACCGCAACAAACAGTAGCCCCACTCGCTGCAACTAGAGAAAAGCCCGCGCGCAGCAACGAAGACCCAACGCGGCCAAAATTAATAAACAAATAAAAATAAATAAATTACAAAAAAAAAAAGAATCGAAAGCCCAGCATGGAGTATGAGAATGATATTTGGCAATAATCCACAGTAGCATTAGTTTGAGGCATAGGTCTGCTTAATCAAGGAAGAGTTTATGAGTTGAGAGTGAGTGAATGGGAGCTGGAGGGGAGAAAGAACTGGTGGTAGGTCCCTGAGATACAAAGGGAGGTGGGAAAGAAGCCTGCAAGAAGATGGAAAGGAAGAATCAAGGAGGAGGGGCAGAAAACAAAGGGAGGAGACATTGATGTCCAAGACTAGGAGAGAGCCCATTAGCAATAAGATCTAAAACTCAGAATACAAGAATATGAGGAGAAAAACCAGGTAGAAGATTGCTTTTGCAAGGGTCCTTGTGGGAGGGCAGAGAACTACATAATCAGCTGATGGACCTAAAAAGAGTAAGACTGACCGTAGCAAGATGAGGCTGGAGGGTGGGCAAGGCCAGACCATGCAGAGTCTTGTGGACCATGATAAGGAGTTTGGACTTTATACTTAAGGCAAGGAAAAGCCATTGGGAGTTTCAAGCAAGAGGATTACATGACCACAATGAGTTTTGAACAAACTGCAGGGTAAAGATTCCTAGAAGGTCAAGAGTGGATATAGTGAAACCAGATAGGAAAGTCTTGCAAAAATACTGGAGTGATGAACATGGGCGATGGTCCAAAGCATGAGCCACGAGTCAGACTGCCTGGATTTGATTCCTAGCTCTGTCACAAGTTGTTGGCAAAATGTTGAACTTTTTGTTGCCTCAGTTACTGTTATCTGAAGATAGGTTCTGCAAATACTCCCTACTTCCAAAGTTGTTATTAAGATCAAATGCAGTCATACGTATCAAGCGCTCAAAACAGTGTCTAGCACGTAGTGAACACTCAGAACATCACCCACTGTTGTAGCAGTGCAGTGAGAAACAATCAGAACTGTAGCAGAAAGAAGGAAAGACGTGGGTGAATTCTCTTGGTGTCAAGAGCCACTGCACTTCAGCAAAAGCTAAATGCATGGAATTTGTCTTGTAGGAATGTACAAAATGATATTGAAAGGTAGCTTGTAAAAGTATGGTATTTTGTGAGTTCTTTTCATAAATTGTTACAAATTCAGATTTTGTATAATGAACATGGAAGTTGAAGTTCGGATAAACAAACAAGCAATGTAAAGGTTTGCATTTCTCAGAACGGATGTGAGAAGCAAATTGTAACCTCGTCGGCAAAGAGGCCCATTATGTGTGAAGCATTACCAATTGCTATGCCAGGCTTTTTGGAGAGATTTCCCACAACAACTGCTAAAGATACAAGTGATGAAACAGAAAAGCTTGCAAATTCTCATTCTTCTCTTGACACTGAGGTCCAAGAATCTGGGATATTTTATTAGGGAGGATTAAAAACTCTATGTGAAGGCAGAAAGCACATAGCACAGCCTCTAGTTCATAGAGGCTGTTGAATAACTATTGTTTTATTTCATCACATTTGATGGCAATAGTTACTTCTTTGTTGGTCCTACTAACATTACAAACCAGGAAGCTAAAACTAAAACACTGAGGGCTTCATTAGCCATATATGTTCAGAATATGCCACTTTGCTTGAGAAGATAATAGCTCAACATTTGCTATATTCATTTTCATGGCAACATACCTGTTTAATGATAAAAATTATGTTGGCTACATATTTGTTTTCAAACTTAAAAAGAAAAACTAGGGAGTCATTTACTTTATAAGATAAATGGCAGCATTAAAAACATGCCGTAAGTCCCTGCCCAAAGCTTCCTCACTCCATGACCCCCATGATCCTTTCTTATATAGACAGTAGACTGTTTTGGTCAAAAGAAAGAAATAGGAAAGGAGAAATGGAGAGAGGAAGTGAACTACTACCAAGCTGGCTACAGCCCAAGTGCTGTGCTAAGTGCTCTCCATATATCTAATGTGAAACTCCCCACTCTCTGTGCAGTAGGAATTGTGGTCCCATTTGATAGAAAAAGAATCCACGGCTCAAGGAGGTTAGGAATCAAGGTAGCAGAGCTACTGCATAAAAAACCGGGGTCCAAATTTAGGTCTGTCTGACTCCAAAACTCATCCCCTTTCTTCTTCTTGAGAAAGGAAGCAAAGAGTTTATCTTTAAAAACCTAAATCCGATTAAAGAAAAGTATAGGTGTCACTTTCCCTAGCAATTGTAGAATCAAAAACTCCTTGCTGGGCTTCCCTGGTGGCGCAGTGGTTGAGAGTCCGCCTGCTGACGCAGGGGACGCGGGTTCGTGCCCTGGTCCGGGAAGATCCCACATGCCGCGGAGCGGCTGGGCCCGTGAGCCACGGCTGCTGAGCCTGCGTGTCCGGATCCTGTGCTCCGCAACGGGAGAGGCCACCCAGTGAGAGGCCCGCGTACTGAAAAAAAAAAAAAAGAATTCTTTGCAACGGTGAAATTGAGAAACCATATAGAAAGTATCGGTGTTCTTCTGGTCATCCACCATGCGCGTTTGTTAAGGCAACCCCAGGTGCACCTGCAACTAATTTTTTTTTTTTTTCTACTGATTTTGTGGAGTCATAGGAGTAGAGTGCAAGCTGACGTTCATAAGTAAAGGAAATGGAGCAGTCATAGATAGGGTGAGGAATAGTGAAAAGTTGAGGACATTTATACAAGGAAAGTAGGTAGGAAATAGAAATTGACTCACAACACACCAAAACAGCACAATTATTTGGAGTTTAGGTTAGTAGTTGATTTTAAAGACTTCTTCGCCATTTTATAAAAATGTATTTTATGACTGTTACTTGTTTACGTGCCTGTCTCTCTTACTTCGTTTTGAACTCCTTGAGCTTAGAGTGTTGTTTATCCTTGTATCTCAGTACCTTGCACAGTAACTGGCATACGGAGGGTATTTAATATGTGATTTGATGAGATGGATAGGTAGATAAAAGAATAAAGAGATATTAGAATAAATGAATGAATGAACGGAGTGAGCACGTTTATGGATGCATTTTCATTGATAATATTTCTCTGAACAGTAAGTGCTTTAGAGCTAAGATTGTTATCAAAATCCTATCATCCTTTCTGCTCTGTTACAAATGATTAGGGCTAGATTTTTTTGGCCAATGGCCATGCAGACAGTGGTAGTGAAGGGTTTTCATAGGGTCAGGAATTCGGGAAGGGAGCTCCTCAAATACAAAGGAAGGCAGTAGGTCAATCCATTATTTTAATGAATGCTGGTATTCAAATGCCAAGAAAACCAAGCATAAATCTCCTAATAGACGTTGGTTGGCTATCTCTTTGCTGTCCACCAACCTCTTTCCTAATGGTCAGACTTCCATCTGCTCTCTCAGAGCACAGTTCATAACTTAGACTAACTCAATCAGCCCATTCTAGGCCCCAGCCAGAAAGCGGATTCACGGAAATTCTGTAACCTTAGCCAATTCAGAATGAATCTCAAGGCTTATGCTGAGAAATTTCTGGGAAACTAGTTTTCACACCTACTGGATGAGACCAGAAGACATGTTACTCCAGGAGCCATCGGTATGCATCTTGAGAACAAAGAAAGAAACAGACTTAGTGTGAAAGCAGGAAGAAAGATGGTAGAAAAAAATCAAGTCTTTGGTGATAGCATTATCTGAGGCTGAAGCTTCATCTCTGAACTTTTCAGTTAGCTGTTTGTTTGCTTTCCTGTTGTTTACAGTGTAATGTGTCCTGATACCATCATCACTTATGAAGCAAAATCACATCTGGAGCAACAGGTGAAAGAGGGTCCTGAGGGATTTCCTCAACTTCACCTAGTGCTCACACTTGCCTTTATGGGCCAGTAGACGTCTGACGCTTAAGAGTGTTCAACAACTTAAAAGGATCGTGAAGGTCAAAGGGATATGAAGATGTAGGTATAAGCAAACTGTCAGGACTCTCCACGCTCACTAGCTTGTTCTTCTGCATCTTTGGGCAATCTGGATGGATCAAACACAGTCCATCCCTACAACCAGACTTTGGGATTTACTGGAGAAGCTAATTGACCTCTCATCAAGACACAGATCTAGATGACTCCCCTACCCCTCAGCTCTTTCCTTAAAATGACCCTATTGCTAAAACGGGCAACGCAATTAGGTATCCCTCTCCCTAATTGCAGCTGCACCAAAAGTAATTATGACAGAATGGACTGAAAATGTGGAACTGAGGAATTGGGGAATGAGCAGAGCTCTTAAGGAGCTATAATTTTTTTTAAATCCCAGAGCATATCAGGGGTTGGGGGTAGGAGAACACTGAGCAACAGCTGTCAGCTGGAAATCCAATATAGGGTAATGTAATCAGGTTGGATTTGCAAAGCCCATGTGGTTTACAATATGGGATAGAACTTTTTGAGCCCACATCATCCAAGTTCAAGAATCTGTTTTCTTCTGGATGGGAACCGAGGTTTCCAGCCACAACCACTTCATTCAGTGAGCTTTGACATGGATCTGATTATTCAAGGAGTTACTCTGGTGGGCCAGAGCAGGCAGCCCGTCCTCCAAAGTGAATGCTAAGCCCCCCTGCTAGCCCATAGCATGTAATCAAGCGAGGAAAGTACAGGGTGATGCAATGAATTCCAACAGGATGGGGCAGGAACAAGAAAGAGAAACACTCAAAAACCCCCAAATCTCTTCTAAGTCAGTACAGCAACTGGAGGATTTAAAGATGAAATTCCTATCCATGAGCCGATGGCCAAGCCAGGAGACAGCATAATTATAGGAGATAAGACTTGGAAGAGGATAAATTAGAAACATAGCCCCAATGCTACAGATTTGACAGGAAATAAAGATAACACACACAGTGAAATTTCTGTGATCAGAAGAATACCTCAGGAGTAAAGAATGTATATTTTTAAGGAACTACATTCACATAAATTTAAATTTGTATAAATAAGAATGCACGTTCAGTAGTTTTACTTAATTCAACAAACATGTAAAATGAGCCTCCTATATACCAGGCACTGAGCTAGGCCCTGGGACTAGAACAGGATTTCTCAGCTTCAGCGCTATTGACATTTAGGATGGAATAATTCTTTCTTAGGGGGTAGGTGGGGTGGATACTGCCCTCTGCAGTGTAGGATTTTTAGCAGCATCTCTGGCCTCTTCCCACTAAACACCAGTAGCAAACCCCTCTCCAGTTGGGACAACAAAGCTATCTAAAGACATTGTTAAATGTCTCCCCGGGGCAAGGGGGGTACAAAATTTTCTCTGAGAACTGCCGGAATATAGCAATAATTAAGACCGAATCATCACAGGTCAATGCGTGTGCTCTGGAGTTAAACGCCCTGTGTTTAGATCCTGAATCTGCCACTAATTGGCTGTGTAACCTCAGGAAATGTATTTAATACATTCCTAACGTCAGGATCCTCATTCATAAAGTGGAAATAACAAGAGTATCCTCGTCCATAAAATGGAAACGACTCGGTGGAAATGTTGTGAGGATTAGTGAGAAGATATATGTAAAATATCTGACACAGTACCTGGCCCAGATTAGGAATGCAAATCTTTCTCCAAGGAGCTCACAGTACAATGCAAAACAACTATAGCAAGTAAACAATTAATTTTCCTAGATTTCCCTTGAGTAGTAGTCAATATTTCTCCCAGATTGCCATTTCTCCCATTCCACCTCCGATTCACTTATATGAATTTATTTGACCAAGCCCCGTATCCACCGCCATGAATCAGACTAGACTTTGCACCAACCCTCTAGTTTCCATCATCCTTCTCCAATGCACCCTTCACCTTGCTGACAAAGTTTATTTGCTGAAAGATCAACTCTGAAAACCATGTTATTTCCCTCACTTTGTTGGTTCCATATGGCTTTGTCTGGCATTCAAAGTCACACACAATTTGGATTCACCATGGTTTTCTAGCCCACCTGTCTTTCAAGAGTTAGTTTAACTCCAAACTCCTTCCAAACGTTTTCCCAGATCCTCGCAGGTAGACTTCCTTTCTTCCTCTGCCACATGTTCCCTTGTGCTTTCACGCATTTAAAAATTAACTCATAACAATTTCTTCATTTAAGAGTTCTTCACGCTTGTCTGTCTCCTTCGTTAGCGTGAGAACCACGAGGGAATTGAAACCAATCTTTCCATCATTTCTGTATCCTCAAGACCCCATCTGCAATTGTACGCTACACGTAAAGGAAAGGAGACAGGACTTGCACGTCACAAGAAAACACAGAATCCAGACAAGGACCAGCCAGAATAGCTACCATTTTGTCAGCCAGTGGTTCTTGGCCTGTTAGAATCGCCAATTAATCAGAATCTCTAGAAGAGGACCCCAAGTATCAGTATATTTTTAATTCTTTGGGTGATTTCAGTTGCAGAAAACTATGGTTGTACAATTATTTATAGTATCTGAGAATGGTCTCCCCACCTGGGATGACCATTTGTTGGGCCTAGTCCAGTGAATTGAGAGCGGCTGCCTGAGCATTGCCTTGAGGTGGATTTTGAGGACCCCTTGTGTCTCCGTAGAAGAGAGAGCCGCGATTGACTTGTAATGCCTCCGAGAGCAACTAACCAGGGAGCTCCGACAATCATGTTGCCAGCTGACATCTCTGTGACGGATACATTCACGAGGAGGGACTGGACGGACCTAACGACGATAATTTATGTATGTATGTATCCATGTATATGCACATATATGACACTATCATTTATATATATAAACATAAACAGAGACATATATATATATATTTGTTATATACAGCAATAGCTACCATCTTTAGCTATGGGCTAAACACTGTGTTAAACACTGGAGTTATTACTGAGCATCAGTGGTGTGGACTCTGGCCTCAGAGTATAGACAGTCAAGGGGAAGGCGGGTGTTTATAAAATAATCACACAAATAGGTAATTTAAAAGTGGGAACGAAAATTACAGGATGCTCTAGAAATCTCCAAAGCGGGGATATTGAACTAGCTTGGAGGGCCAGAAAAATCACCCCAAGAAAGTGGCACTTGAGCTGAGATCTGAGTGACGAGAAAGATTTAGGAAGGGAAGTGTGCAGGAAAGAGTTTTTCAGACTAGAGGCCAACACATGAGGGGAGGATTAGAAACAAGTTTCCTACAGATAGAGCTCTGTGTTCTTAGCAAGTTGCTTCCACTCTGTTGGACTCATCTGTAAATGGGAAACTAATAAATCATAGCACATTGGATTGTCTCAAGGCTGCAAGCAGCTACTCCACATTACATACGTAGCACTGCATGTAGTACCATGCAGCAGTGACGAATTGTCCCCCGGTAGAAGGTATGAACACTTTGGAGCCAGAGAGACCTGGAATCAGGTTTTGGCTCTGCCATTTACTAGCTGTGTGTCTTGGTCAGATAATTTCACCTCGCTGAGCCTCAGTTTTCACATCTGTAAACGAGGCAGTGATTAGCTGAATTGACAAGAACAGAGTGGTTAAGAGCCTGCGCTCCAGAGTCAGACTACCCCTGTTAAAATTCTGGCTCCGCGAGTGTCTAGCTATGTGGCTTGAGCAAATTAGCTTCCCTATGTCTCACGGTTCTCCTCTATAAAATGGGGATAATAACTGGGTCATTTGTGAAAATTCGACAAGGCAATGTAAGGAAAGGGTTTAACACAGAGCCTCTCACCAAGAATGTACTTGGCAAAACTGACTCTGTTGATAATTTCTGACTTGTTGGAATTTGCTCTGCGTTACGATTTAGGCAGAACAGTACCTACTCACAGGAGTGAATTCTCATTATGCCAAAATGAAAGCTACAAAAGGCCTTGAGCTTTCAAGAACCCTCCAGCTAAGAGACCCACAGCAGGGCTTCCCTGGTGACGCAGTGGTTGAGAGTCCGCCTGCCGATGCAGGGGACACGGGTTCGTGCCCCGGTCCGGGAAGATCCCACATGCCATGGAGCGGCTGGGCCCGTGAGCCATGGCCGCTGGGCCTGTGCGTCTGGAGCCTGTGCTCCTCAACGGGAGAGGCCACAGCAGTGAGAGGCCCGCGTACCACAAAAAAAAAAGAAAAAGAAAAAAGAGACCCACAGCAGAGCTGTCCCACAGTATGTTTCTGTTTGTGACCAAGCAGACCTGGTGCTGTATGATGCTATAGGTTCACCTAGCACCTTGCTTCCTTGGTCCCAGCTGCATCTCTAGAGGTTTTGAGTTTCACTCTCCACAATGCCAGGGTCCCACACAGAACCTACACCCTTAATAAGAGACAGTGAGCCTGACTTCCTAGTGGCCAGCACAACGTCAGAGGAGGGCTGGAATCACATGTCATCATTTATAAAAACACAGCATGAGGAAAAGAGTTGCAAGAGGCGTAGTTTGAGGTTTTCCAGGTCTTTAAGGCCAAAGCACAGTTCAGAGCAGCAAGAAAATCAAGAAACTCAGACTACTTCCATCCAGCAAGATTTGTACATTCGGGCACTCAATAAATATGCACGTATTGAGTTTCTGAATAAACGAACGAATGAACAAAAGAAGAGAGTGAAGGAACAAAGACAGAATGATACTGTACTGTTCCTTTATGTAGATTCTCTTCTTGGATCCTCCAAACAGTGTTCCAGATACTATTCACTTCATCTGGCAAATGAGAAAACTTAAGTTTACCAGGTAAGGGGCAGAACTTTCTGACTTTAAGGCTTTGCTTTGAAACACAAGATCAGCATCTCTTACCACATGCTTCACGGACATTAACAGACATTAGTCAACAAAGAGCTACAGAGTCAAATCCCAACATTGTAAAATGCCTGCTTAAATAGCTTAGGACAAGTTTCTCTCCTGCAGTACTTCCCAGTAATATCAAAGTTCATATAATGCATTTGCAAGGAGGAGTATTCTATACTATATGACCTTGGAGCCCATTCGTCACAGAATATCTTGCAGGACTAGCATTCAGTGGAACAGACGTTGGGAAATTCCATAGTATGTTATACTACCTTTCTGATTGATGAGCAAATATAATGAAAGGGTGAATGAAGGAATGAATTCAATGATATTCTAGCAGTAAACTCTGGGTATCAGGTCTGGAATATGAGGCATGACCTGTATATTAGTTCACTAGGGCTGCCATAACAAAATACCACAGACTGGGTGGCTTAAACAACAGAAATTCATCTTCTCAGCATCTTAGAGACTGGAAGGTCAAGACCAAGGTTTTGGCAGGGCTGGTTTCTCCTAAGGCATCTCTCCTTGGCTTGTAAATGGGCATCTCCTTGCTCTGTACTCACATGGCCTTTCTCTGCTGTGTGTGCATCCCTGGGATCTCTTCCTCCTCTTAAAAGAACATCAATTATATTGGATTAGAGCCCCACCCTTATAACCTCATTTAACCTAATCACCCCTTTAAGGTCATCAAATATAATCACATTGGGGGTTAGGACTTCAACATATGGGTGTGGGGTAGGGGACACAATTCAGTCCATAGCAGCCTATTGTTTCGGTCAGATGGGGTAGGCAGGGACATGCCGGGCATTAGTTTGCAAATGAAGGTTGGGCAGTGAGAGCAACCTTGGGACAGAAGTAACAGTAGAGGCTCCACCTGGTAGGAAAAGACATGCTCTGAGAGGGTGGGCAGCCCTGTCCATGCAGACAAATGGTGATAAGAAAGGGCAGCAAAATGCATGGGGGAGGGGAGAGGGGGTGCATTCTATAGGACTTGGGGCAATTTCAGGGAGATGTTTCCTTGGAAGAAGAGTAGGTAGGAAATAGCAGGTGGTGGTGATGTCTTCTGTCTATACCCATTTTCCAAAAGTAGCACTTTTGTAAATGAAAAGACGTGAAATCAAGTGGTATAGTTAATCAAAACTGTGAGACCCAAGATAAAGTGGTAGAAGGACAGCACTTTTTTTGATCTCACGCCCCTCCCAGTGCCCCGCCCCAGCCCTACTCCCAGCTCCTCTCCTGAGACGTTGAATAGTGTTATGCTCCTGAGAAGAAGGGTGTCAGGAAACAGAGAGTGTGTGCGGTGTCAAAAGCAGAGTTCTAGGAAGGAATTGGGGAGGTAGACAGATTACTGGGATGTTGTATTTTATCCGGGATGATGCTTTAGGCTGCAAGTTATTACCTGAAAAGAAAAAAAGCCATTGGAAAAACAACCAAGTGGCTCAAACACTAAGGGAACACCTAGAGGAGGGGTGTTTACAGGGTTGCTTAATCCAGTGGCTCAGTAACTTCCTGAAGGACCCAGGTTACTTCCAACCTTCCAGGCTGCCGTGCTCAGCATCTTCTCCTCAGACTCACACCCTTTGTGGTCCCCACAACGATGGCTGAAATTCCAGTCATCTTACGTAGGCAAATCAGTATCCAAGAGCAGCAACAGAGCACCCAAAGTTCCTTTCTTAAAATGAGGAAAACCTTTCCAGAAGGCTCTGAGCCATCACCCACTCATGCGTCATTAGCCAAAATGAGTTACGTGCCTAAGTCAGTCACAGGACTGGTCCCGTGATAACTGGCTTAAACCAATCAAGAGTCACTCCCTAAGCCTGGGGCTGGTGCTGAGGCCAGCCACCCTGGATGGCCATTAGAGGGTGGACAGCTGAGCAAAAGCAGAGTTCTGTTAGCAAAAAAGAGAGGGTAATGGCCATTGGGTAACAGCAGCTAACAGTGTCCGCCAAAGACTTAGCAAGCTAAAGCCGGGTGATATGAACAGGGAGACAAAGCAGAAAGCACGACCCCAGGAATTGGGAGCAAAGAAGAATCTCCATTACCATGACTAAATTAAGGGGACGTACATGCTAAAAGGGCTACCTGAAGAGAACATACCAGCCACGGTACGCAGACATACCTGCCCTGACTTGAATGAGAGAGAGAAGTGGCAGAAGGGGTGCTAGGCTGATTGCATGGAGAGGAAAATCAGTCATCCCCCACCTGAGTTATCATCTAGAGAACAGGATAAACCTTACCCTCCACCCCTAGACCCCAACGCAGCAAGGACTGTGTGACTGACCTGTTCTTGAGCATATTCTCAAGGTGAGCGCAAAGAATGCTCCATACAACATCAGAGGACGTCTGTGCAGCGTCCACAATAGCCACTTCCTGGGCTAAGGCACTTGGCAAGGTACCTCTGAGCCTTGATTTCTTCAACTGAAAAAATACAGGTGATAAAAATACCTCTCTTCAAAAGGGGAACCCTCTTACACTGTTGGTGGGAATGTACATTGATACAGCCACTATGGAGAACAGTATGGAGGTTCCTTAAAAACTAAAACTAGAAAAACCATGCGACCCAGCAATCCCACTACTGGACATACACCCTGAGAAAACCATAATTCAAAAAGATACATGTACTGCAATGTTCATTGCAGCTCTATTTACAATAGCCAGGACATGGAAGCAACCTAAGTGTCCATCAACAGATGAATGGATAAAGAAGATGTGACACATATATACAATGGAATATTACTCAGCCATAAAAGGAAACAAAATTGAGTTATTTGTAGTGAGGTGGCTGGACCTAGAGTCTGTCATACAGAGTGAAGTAAGTCAGAAAGAGAAAAACAAATACCGTATGCTAACACATATATATGGAATCTAAAAAAAAAAAAAAGGTTCTCATGAACCTAGGGACAGGATACGAATAGAAACGCAGACTTAGAGAATGGACTTGAGGACATGGGGAGGGGGAAGGGTAAGCTGGGACGAAGTGAGAGAGTAGCATGGACATATATACACTACCAAATGTAAAATAGATAGCTAGTGGGAAAGCAGCTGCATAGCACAGGGAGATCAGCTCTTTGCTTTGGGACCACCTAGAGGGGTGGGATAGGGAGGGTGGGAGGGAGGGAGACACAAGAGGGAGGGGCTGTGGGGACATACGTATACATATAGCTGATTCACTTTGTTATACAGCAGAAACTAACACAACATTGTAAAGCAACTGTACTCCAATAAAGATGTTTAAAAAAAAACAAAAACCCTCTCTTCAAAGCCTCACAAGAATTCCAAGAGATCACGCAAGGGCTGGGCATTATCAATTTTACGAGTGGTTATGTTAATATATATTAATTAATGGCTGTATTAATAGTCATTAGTCAATAGTCAAGGAAAGTCTCTGATGTCCTCAGACTGAGCAAAGTATCTGACTCATTACACAAAATGTCAGAACCCTCGCCCCAAATCAAACCAGCCAGGAATTCAGTTAAAGAAACCATATCAAATTCATTTCTAATCAAAATGGAGATCCTTTAAAAAGAAAAAAAGTGGAGATCTTTGACTTTGGTGGCCTCAGACTCCAAGAACAGACAGCTCCTTCCTAGCTGTCATTCAAGCTTCCTTCCCATTCCTTTTTTTTTTTTTCCCCCAGAAACAGAACTAGTCTCCACCATGCTCCATGCTCAAGCAGTAATAACTACCCGGCATGTCAGTTCTTGGGTTAGAAACTTATGGTTTTTCATTTCTGCTCTGAAGAAAACACCATGCAGAAATATGATCACAATATTCCAAAGGGAATGTGTAGTCATTTTTCACATCTCTTGGATGCCTATGATACTATCTCCCAATTTGTGCGTACCACAAATCCAGCTTTTAAAATAAAGATGGACTTTGATTACAGACCTCCTCTGATAGCACTTTGATTTTAGTGGCCAAAGTGTTTTCATCTTAGTTCTGCAATTGATTTGCTGTGCAACCTTCACCACGTCACTACCCCTCTCTTGGACTCACTTTTCTTCATCCAAGAAATGAGGGATTAGACTAGTTGATTACTTGGATTCATTCGAGTAGCCACCACTTAGTAAGAGCCTGGCCTGGCAATTTTTAGCTCGAATTCTCACTGCAGACCAAGACCTGAGTCTCAGCAAGATGAAGTCTTGCTGAGTTCGAACCCCAGTGTGACAGTGCACTACTCCTTCAGGCGTTATTATACGCTCTTGAAAACTCTGCTCTTTTGTATTTTATCATTTTTTAATTTTTCTAAATAAGTCACTTATTTCTGGGACTTCCCTGGTTGTCCAATGGTTAAGAATCCACTCTCCAGTGCAGGGGACGCAGGTTCAATCCCTGGTCAGGGAACTAAGATCCCACGTGCCGCAGGGCAACTAAGCCCGTGTGCCACAACTACAGAGCCCACACACTCTGGAGCCCGCAGGCCGCAACTACTGAGCCCACGCGCCACAACTAGAGAGAAAGCCCATGCGTGCAATGAAGAGCCTGCGTGCTGTAGTGAAAGATCCCACGTGCCACAACTAAGACCTGACGCAGCCAAAAATAAGCTTTTTTTTTTTTAAATTAAAAGTAAGTCACTTATTTCTGATCTCTTCTTGATCTGGACTGTGATCTCGAACCATGCTATGGGTTATGGAATTTAAGTGCCAGTTCCAGTAGCTTCCTGCAAAGGAAAGGACCAAGGTGGGAGAGCATGGGTGTCCTAAAGGGGTGGGGAATGGCGGGGAGGGAACCTGAAACTCCGGGCATCCTGAAGCCTCTCCAGGTACCCCATTTTCGTGACAGGCAGCAGCCTCCCAGCTAGGTGTGTCCCCGCCCACCACATACACTTATTCGAAGCAATCCAAGCCCTTCTGAGAACTGTGGGTGAGAAGGGCAGGCCCCTCCCCAGGCCCACTTCCTTTCATCAGCTTCACAAAGACTCTCTCTGACACAGGTCATTACCGGGGATTAGGCCTCAGAGTTCAGGGGACCCCGAGGCTGGGTCACCTCCTGCAAAGCCCTCCTTTCGGCCTTTCCCAAGCCTGGTGGGCCAGCGCCTTCTCCCCTCCTGGAATGATCATCTACAACAAAGAGTGTGATGGGGGAGATGGGAAGGGGGTGATGATGCCCATTCTCCAGTCAGACAAAAGATGAGATTAAATGATTCAGAGGAAGGTCCCTCCAGGTTGCTGAGTGGGCCCCTGTGAAATTAATATACTTCCCTAGGCCTGCTGAGAAAGCTGCTCCCCCTCTAAATCCATATGCATGAGACTGTCAGCTCAGGAACCTGGTCTGAGACTGGCTTAATGTCAGGAAGAGAAAGGGCTGCAGGCAAGAACTGATCCAAGACTTTTGTCTTTCTCAAGTCATCTGTGGGACTTCCCCTGGGGCACAGGCACTCAGCAAAGACACAGCAATAATCTGGGAATCTGGATTCTAGCTTTGTGAGTCACCTCAAGAACAAAAACACCACTACTTGGCCGCTGTGTGGCCTTCAGCAAGTTGCTTGACCTCTCTGATCTCAGGTTCTCCAACAGTATCTCTCTTACTCAGTTGTTGGAAGGAATAAGCATGAGATAAGGTATGGAAAGTAAATAATTGGTCACTAGGGTGCTGTCTCTTCCCTTCCTCCCTTCTTCCTCCTCCTTTTCTTCCTCCCTTCCTTTCCTCTTTCTTTCAATTGAACATAAATTTCAGCACCTGCTCTGGGCAAGTGATTTTGCAAAGCGCTAAGGTTACCAAGGTAAGTGTTAGACCATCTCTGCCTTCTTGTCCAATGAGGAGACAATTTCAATTGTGTGATCAGAGCAACAGAAATTATGCACAGGATGGGAATCTATAAATATTAAGTACCTTCACCCTAAGTGTTTTAGATGGTGCTTCTGGGGCTCTCCTAAGCAGTTGCTAAGTCTGTAATTCACCAAGTTATTACTCAGATGACCCCTACATGCTACCAGGGCCGACTTGGGACCAGGACTCACATCTGGTGACTCCTGGTCCAAGTTCTTTCAATGTGAGCCTGATGACAGTAAATTAAAAGGTCGTGAGGGACTTCCCTGGTGGTCCAGTGGGTAAGATTCCATGCTCCCAATGCAGGGGGCCCGGGTTCGATCCTGGTTGGGGAACTAGATCCCGCATGCATGCCGCAACTAAGAAGTCCACATGCTGCAACTAAGAGTTCACATGCCACAACTAAGAGTCCGTATGCTGCAACTGAAGATCCAGCGTGCCACAACAAAAATCCCACATGCAGCAACTAAGACACAGCACAGCCAAAGATAAATAATAAATAAAAGAAAATTTTAAGAAAGGTCATGAGCCATGATGTTAAAATATATCATTTAATCCAAGCTCAGACAGGAACTGTACTCCTTTTTGTTTTTATTCTTCCATCTCAAAAGAAAAAAGAGATAATGATTTTTAAAAGTAAGATCACTTTGGTGATAACACGAGTCTATACAAAATTTAGCTTTCAAAAACAGCTCATGGAAATGTAGACCCAGAGAAAAAAGGTCATTGGGGGGAGGAAGCATCACACTTACCCCACCCTTTTTGAAAACAAACCACAGAGAACCTTGAGTGGGCAGCTCAAATTCTAGCTGAGATGGTAGGCTGAGATAGATGCTTTAAAAAAAAAATCACATGCACAGCTGGCCTTTGTGGTGGTGTTGATTATGTCTAGAAGGGCAGTGTAGAAAGGGCTCTAGGCATGACATCGAGAAGAGACCTCTGTAACTGCTAGCTGGGAGACCTGAGGCTAATCCTTCATCTCACTAAGATGTACATTTCCTCACGTGTAAGATGCTGAGAGGATCCAGTATGTCAGCAGGTGAGAAAGTGTTTCAAAAATATGCAACCGTGTTGTCCAATATTGTAGCCGCTAGCCACATGCACCTACTAAAACTTAAATTAATTAAGATGAAATAAAATTTAAAATTCAGTTCTTCTGTCACCCTAGCCACATTTCAAATGCTCATTACTAACATGCGCCTTGCTGCTACTGCATTAAACAGAGCTGAAACAGAACTTGTCATCATTGCAGAAAGTTCTATTGGCTAGCATTGACCTAGAAGGATATAATAAACCACCCTGTTAATAGCTGCTCTCCCTGGGAAGAGGATGGGTGCTGAGGGAAATGTTAAATGCTCACTTCCATATTGTTTGTTTATCTTGCCATGAGCATACATCTTATTTATAACTTTAAAAATAACGAGCCGCAAGAAAGTGATTACCATGAAAGACAGAATAATAGTTACCTCCAGGGAAAGGGGGGATAATCTGGAAGGGATTCAGGATAGACTTCTTGGACACTGGCAATGGACTATATGGGTATAGACACTCAGCAAAAGAAATTGATTTTCCTAATAACCATCAGTATAGATAGAGTTTTATACATATGTGTGTGTATACATATATACGTATATCCACTTAAAAATTTTTATAATAGTGAAACTTGCTTTGTGCATCTTTTTCTATGTGTGTTTTATTTTGCAATATATATTTTAGTAAGACTTTTTTAAATGTATAAATAAGTTGTGGGGTGGTCATTCTTGATAAGAAGGTACCATTTTTAGTACCATCATTAATAAATGATGTTGGGCTTCGTAAATGAGAAACAGGGTTCAGCCTTCCCCTTCAACTCCTCTTTTTTAAGCTGTCCTTAATAATGGCAGCCCAGCACACATCTGCTCAGCGCATCCTCCCTAACTGGCTCCCACCAGGGATGCTCAGGAGAAATCAGCAGAACGTAGCAGGTAACGGTGACGTAATTTTTCTAGGGGGCAATTTGACAATGTATACCCCCCAATTTTTAAACATGCATATGCTTTGATACATCTATGTTAATTAGATTTTTACCTTGAAAAACATAACTGTACAAAGATTTAGCTAGAAGGATGTTAATAACAGTGATTTTCATAATATCCAGGAAAAACAATTGGAAACAATTTAAATGTCCAAACTAATAAATGGATTAAATTTTGATATATTCAGACAACTGAAACCTGAACTATGAAAAGTTATGGTGTGGAGGAATATTTGATGTGAAAATCCACTCAGGCTATATTATTAAGAAGAAAACAGAAGATTACAGAAAAGCACATCCAGTATGATTCCTTTGTGGTCAAGAAAAATTTGTATTAATAAGTACCTTTGCTAATATACGTAGGTCTTCCCCATTCTAGGAGGTGGAGCTTAATCACTCTCTCCTTGAGTGTAGGCTGGGCTTAGGGGCTCACTTCCAAAGAATAGGATATTGAAAGAGAGCGTTAACTTACAGTGGGGAAATTTTGATCAAGAATAAGCCATGCACTCACAGACATAGAAAACAAACGTATGGTTACCAAAGAGAAAAGGGGGGAATAAAATAGGAGTTTGGAATTAACATATACACACTACTGTACATAGAATCGATAAGCAACAAGAACCTACTGTATAGGACTGGGAACTATACTCAGTATCTTATAATAACCTATAATCAAAAAGAATCTGAAAAAGAGTATATATATGTATAACTGAATCACTTTGCTATACACTTGAAACTAACACAACATTGTAAATCAACTATACTTCAATACAATTTTTTTAAATAAAGAAAAATTTTTAAATTTTTTTTTAAAAAGAATAAGTCATAGCCTCTAATTGGACCACTCCCAAAGTGGATCAGATTAGATTATCAAGAAAAAATGAGTTGAATTGAACTGAAAAGAAATGAATTGAATTGGATTGAATTGCATTTTAAAGTTACATATGAGTCCCAACACAGGAGTTATTAAATTAGTATTTTTGATTCTTTTTCCCCCCAAAACAATAAGGACTCAACTTCTCTTCGCATTACCATGAAGGCAGGAGACATAAAATGTCTCAGTCACATTATCCTCAGTGATTTCTGTACAACTTAGCACACAGTTGCAACCCAATGAATTTTGTCTTCTCTATCCGTTGCTAGCTAGAAATATATTGTGCCCAATTGTATGGGATGTGAAAATCATCATGTCTCCCCATGGTTTCATAAACTGTGATTGAAGCTAACATACTTTACTGTTATTCTATCAGTTGAATATGCAAAGTGAAATACAGTATGCTACCTGCAATCTCCTCCACCTCTGAGGGAAATGTTCAAGTTTCCAATGACTCTATTAATGGAAATTGAATGACACAGTTAAAAAGTTCAATTTTTTAAAATAGCTGCAGGACTTCCCGGCTGGCGCAGTGGTTCAGAATCCACCCGCCAATGCAGGGGACACGGGGTTCGAGCCCTGGTCTGAGAAGATCCCACATGCCGCGGAGCAACTAAGCCCGTGCGCCACAACTACTGAGCCTGTGCCCTAGAGCCTGCAAGCCACAACTACTGAGCCTGTGTGCCACAAATACTGAAGCCCACGGGCCTAGAGCCCGTGTTCCACAACAAAGAGAAGCCACTGCAATGAGAAGCCCGCCTACCGCAACGAAGAGTAGCCCCCGCTCGCCACAAGTAGAGAAAGCCTGCGCGCAGCCATGAAGACCCAACGCAGCCAAAAATAAATAAATAATTTTAAAAAAAAACATTAAAAAAATGAATAGCTGCAATGTCAGTGCTGTACATGTCCCTCAGTAGGCAAAATCAGAAATATGTTAGACTCATTGGACTGAGAAATCCAGTGAAGGAGAGAAAAAAAACAGAACATGAGTGAATAGTTGTCACAGAGGAGCAATCCAATACAGGTGAGGCAAAAGCATTCTTAGATTGCAAGGGGAAATTTTAGGAAAGGTCCTTTCTGAAAAGTGGAGAACCCACCCTTGAGCATCCCACCCTCTACGTTACATTCTTTTAGCTCCAAATGATTCCTTCTACCATCATCAGTACATTTGTTGACCACCTGCCACGTGCTGAGCACTGTTCCTTCTCCTGCAAACCTCTCAATAATGCTAACGGTTAGTCATTATTATTATCTCCACGTTATAGATTAAGAAACTGAGGTAGTGAAAGATTAAATAACTTGCCTCTGGTCCAACAGATTAGCAGGGGTGGGCCCAGGATTTGAACCTACAATACACTGACTCTCAATCATAAAACTAAAAGAAAGTCCACAGCAAGTGACTATTCGCCCATCAGTATCCCCACAAAACTATACGCTCCCAGAGGACAGGGATCATGTTTGATTGTTGTTCCAAACTTTGGTGTCTCAGGCAGAGTTTGTGCTCAGTGAATGGTTGAGAGATGAGAGCGGCTTAGTTTTCATATCTTTCTTATTTTTTCATAAGAAATGTAAATAGCATTTAATAAGCACAGAACTCAGAGGTTTAAAATATTGACTATTCATCTCTGTATCTTCAAGTCCTAGCACTGTATCTACGAGTTATTTAATACGTTCTCAGAAGAATGAGACTGAATGAGGAGGTTTCTTCAGTGTCTCCATGTTCATGCTGTTACTCGTCCCTCAGTTAATACACAAAACCTGGAGTGAAAGACACAGGTGGAGATGTGCCTGCCTAAGTGAGCCACGCATGACTAATGAACTAACACCCAAAGCCGATCCTCAGATTTCTTTCCACATAAGAAAAAATAAAATTAGTATGCTACCAATAATCACGTGTTTGCCTATCTTCCCCTCAAAGTCTAAAATTAGACTTTTGTATTATGACTGTTTTCGTTAAATATATATTGTTCACCTAACTGGCAAAAACGTAAGATCTGAAATATCACAATAGATGATATACAAATAAAGCCCATTTAAAAATAAAATCAGAGGGGACTGGAAATTATCTAAAGAAAAAAGGCTGACATTACTGAAGGCTTCTCTGTCGGAACCTAAAAATAAACTTGATGTGGTCCTAGACCCTCCTGTAGATCTTCTTTGGCATCTGCATATCTCTTGTGGTTCTTACAACCTTCCACTGCTAAGGTGTGGTAGGTGAACTCCTGCGATCTCTTATGTAAGATCAGAAGGCCTGCAAGGGTGGGACTGCGTCTTGTTGGTCTCTGCATTCCCCAGCTCGTAGAACTTGGTCTTGTGCATACTAGGCATCCAAGAACGTGAGGGCTGTTAAGCTCTTCTCAGATGGAGTCTACATTCCTGGAACACAGCATGGTGCCTGGAGGGCAGGAGGCACTTAATAAACATCCACTGGGTCCGGTGATTGAATGGAACTGAACTGCCGTAATGTCGGTGCTGTTCTTTAGACTCCCCCCCACTCCGTTCTTTCAAACTACTTCAAGAAGGCTAAGCACAGTCTGCTATGCACTCCACAGCCTTGGCTGTGCATCTAAAGTGAGCCAGTGTTCTCTCTAAAATGCTCACTAGAACCAGAAACGGTAGGCATCGCTTTCTCCTTTTTAGGATAAAAAGACTGAAGCGTAGAAGTTGAACTTTTTCCAAAGTCATGTAAATACTAAGTGACAGAGCCAGGTTTGGAATGATGATCTGTATGGATACAAAACCTGCCTCATGTCTATTTTGCCCCCCTGCCTTCTCATCCCCAGACACTCAAATATGTACGTGCACGTATACACACAAATGGTCCTATTAGCTCTTCTGCCTGCAAGATATATGGGCTCCAAAGACTCACACACCTAGAGTCAAAACCAGTCACAACATCCTGTGTTCCCTCATTCATTAAATTCATTTGATGAATATTTACTGAGCACCACCATGCACCTGGAACATTCGGGGACTCACCAGTGAACAAGACAAGTTGGGAGAGAGAGCAGGGGTCCACAGTGCTTTCTGTGCAGGGCCAGAAAATAAATATTTTAGGCTTTGGAGGCCAACATGTCTGTCACAACTCCAGCTTTGTACTTACAGAGCCAAACAGCCGCTAGAAATATGTAAACAAATGGGTATGGCTGCATTCCAATAAAACTTTATTTACAAAAACAGGCAGGATTGATTTGACCCACAGTCATTGCCAACCCCTGAGATAGACAAAAAACATGGAAATAAATGGAGAGGAACAAAAGTCTGGAGATAAACGTAGGTTCTATGAATAGAATAAAGCAGTATAATTAATAAGATAGAGAAAGCTTTAGATTGGGTAGCACGGGAGGAGAAGACATTTGAGGTGAGGGCAGAATGCTGATAAACTAGCCATGCCGGGATCCCAAGAAAGAGTTTTCCAAGTAATAGGAAGAGCTAGAACAAAGAGCCTAAGACAAAGTGTGTCTGGGGAACAGAAGACCAGCATGTCTGGAACAAGGGAGATAGACGATAATGTCAGAGGGTGAACAGGACCAGATCCTGTGGATATTAAGGGCGTGAGGAGGAGGTGGGATCTTCTAATTGGGATAGAAAGTATTTGGAGGATTTTTCGCAGCATTATGGCATGCTTTAATTTACAGGTTTGAAAATATTAACTCCAGCCGCTGCTTGGTAAATCAATGCTAGAGATGCAAAAGTGAAAGGAGGAAAAGCAGGGAGGTGGCTTGCATATGGAAGGAGCAGAGCAGAGAGTAAGAAGGGGTTGGATTCCAAAGAGATGGTAGAGCCACCAGAAGTTGCTGGAGGACTGCACGAAGGGGAAAGACATTGAAGGATTCCAGCCTGTGTTCGTTTGGCTTGATGTATCAACGGAGAACAACTGCCGGGCAAAGAACAGACACTGTGAAGGTCAAAAAGGAGTGGCGCAGACAGAAAGCACAATTGGTTTGGGGGCTCTGAAGGTTGACACTAACTGACTTCAAGGTGTCTCCACTCAGAGCCATCTAAGAGGCCACCACAGAGCCACCAGGTAATCCCTACTGTATCATACAGCGTTGTGAAACACGCAAACAAGACAAGTAGGAACTATTCAAAGACTGTTCCAATTTCTTATCACCAAAACACCAAACTATGAGGAAACAAAAAATAGACACGGCCCAGCTCAGCCGGAGCCAATGTGACCCAGGGACAAAACTCAACTATGCAAGTGCATTCTCCACCAGAAATCCCTCTTTTGGTTCTACAGGACGACATACTTAGAAGATCTTAAAAGTGTAAGGAATGTGAATATAACACATTTCCTGGGGAAGGGGGTGCAGAGACACGGGACGGGGGAGACAGCCTGAGGAAATCAGTGGCTTCTCTAACGCTCTAAACGGCTGAAGACCAGGCTAATTCCACTGCAAGGAGCTCGAAAGCCTTTCACTCAGAGAGAGGCATACTTTCTGTTCTCTCACTATCAGAAAGGCTGTCAGGCACATAGTAAGAGTTATGTAATAGGAAGCAATACTTTCCGGCCATTTCTCCATCCTCCTGTTATATAATAATAGTGCCAAGATGAAGTGCCCAACGTCTAAGCCGCAGAGATGCAACCCTGTCAAGTAAATTTATAGCTTATACTTCCTTTTCTCTTTTTTAGCCAGAGCTCCCACTCCTTTCCCCTTCTCTCAGGCCTTTGCCAACAGGCCTGTCTCCAAGCTGACTTTTTTCTCATTAGGGGGACCTGCTCCATTCATGAAAAAAAAAGGGGGAAAGGTTACTTTCATTCACTCATTCATTTGCTCCTTCAGCCAATAACTAATCATTTAATAGCCTACCACGTAAGAGATTCTGTAACAAGGAGGAAAGAGAACAAGCTTCAAGACATAGATTTGTGCCTACCAGCTAGGTGACCTGGGATCTGCTAAAGGGGCTAAGAAGGGCAACCTAGTACAGTTTGGGGAGGAGTAGAAGTAATAGAGGCAAAGCACCGCTTCACAGCTATTACTCTCCTTCCTCCTATTATCACGTATTTCGCATCAGGGTTACCAAAATGAAAAAGTCTCAGCTCTTAGAAAATTCAAATCTAGTGAGGGAAGATACTAAAGTAAAAGAGGAAAGTAACCATTGTAATTTGATGTAAAATGTACATGCTAAAAAGTAACAGAGTGCTATGGTGATGATGAGAAGGTATACCTATCTCAACCTGGTCTCTTTCATAACATGTAGTAGCATTTCATGTCATGTGTGAAATTTTAGGATTCAAAACATAAGCAATCTTATAGCTAAATTAAAAAGGGGTCAGGACCATGGCAGGAATTTAAAACAGGATGTACCAACAGCCAATCCTAGGAATTCAAATCTCCTTTAAGATTCAGAAGTAATCAATGCAACTCACCATATCCGTAGAAAAAAGGGCAAAAGAACCCCATATAGCCAACTCAATGGGTACAGAAAAAGCATTTGACAAAAGTCAAAACCCACTGATGATAAAAAAAAAAAACTCTCAGCAAACTAAGATTAGAAGAAATTCCTCAAGCAGATAAAGAGCATCTATGAAAAACCTATTCTGACATCATACACAACAATGAATGATTTAATGTTTATCTAAATTTGGGAAGAAGGCAAAAATACCTACTCTCACCTTTTTTTTTTTTTTTTCACTTTTTGGGATCTTAGTGCCCCAACCAGGGATCAAACCCGCACCCCCTGTAAGACAGGAATAAAGACACAGACCTACTAGAGAATGGACTTGAGGATACGGGGAGGCGGAAGGGCAAGCTGTGACAAAGTGAGAGAGTGGCATGGACATACATACACTACCAAACGTAAAATAGATAGCTAGTGGGAAGCAGCCGCATAGCACAGGGAGATCAGCTCGGTGCTTTGTGACCAGCTAGAGGGGTGGGATAGGGAGGGTGGGAGGAAGGGAGATGCAAGAGGGAAGAGATATGGGAACATATTTATAAGTATAGCTGATTCACTTTGTTATACAGCAGAAACTAACACACCATTGTAAAGCAATTATACTCCAATAAAGATGTTTAAAAAAAAAAAAAAACGCAGCCCCTGCATTGGAAGCACGGAGGCTTAACCACCGGACCACCAGGGAAGTCCCAACTCTCACCATTTTTAATCAGAATTTTACCAGATGTCTCAAGCAGTGCTATAAGGTAAACAAAGAAACGAAAGGCAAACATATTGGGAAGGGAGAAGTAAAATTGTCTTTATTTACAGATGGCCTGATCATATGTGAAGAAAGTCTTAAAGAATCTACAAAAATAAAAAGCTATTGAACTAATAATGGAGTTTAGAAAGGTCACAGGGTAGGAGGTCACATTAATAAAATAGTAATAAGTTGTACTTCTATACACCAGCAGGTGAAGTTTTTAGAATACCATTTACAATAGTATCGTGAATATGAAACACGTAGGGATAAATTTAAACTATATGCAAGAACTGTACACTGAAGACTATAATTTAAAGGAGACCTAAATAAATAGAAAGATGTGCTGATTTTCATGGACTGCAAGGTTCAATATTGTTAAAATGGCCATTCCTCCAAAACTAATCAACAGAATCACACAATTCCAGTCTTAATCCTAGCAGGCTTTTTTGATTGTAGAAACTGACAAAATGATTCTATAATTTATACTAAAACTTCAAAGCACCTGGAATAGTCAGCAATCTTGAAAAAGAACACAGTTGGAGACTAGCAATATCTAAGTTCAAGAATTATTATAAATTTACATTAATCAAGACAGTGTGATACTGGCATTAGGATAGACGGAAATCAAAGGAGAAGAAGAGCGAGTTAATAAACGGATCCTTGAACTGGTTAATTAGTGTTTGACCAAGAAGCCAAGGTAATTCAATGGTAAGAGAGTAGTTTTTTCAACAAATGGTGTTAGAACAACTGGATATTCATCAGGGGAAAAATTACCTTTAACATTTATCACACACCATTCACAAAAATTTGAAATAGATTATAGATCTAAAAGTAATAGTAAAATTATAAAATTTTTAGATGAACACATAAGAGAAAAATCTTTGTAGCATTGAGTTAGGCAAAGACTTCTTAGGGAAAAAAATAAGACATAAGGGGAAAAATCGATAAATTGGACTCCATCGAAATTTAAAACTCCTGCTTTTTAAAGACACCATTGAAAAAATGAAAAGGCAAGCCTAGAAAAAAATATTCACAACACATATACCTGACAGTGGATTTGTATTCAGAAATAAAGAAGTTTGCACCTCAATCATAAGCGAAACAGCCAAATTGGTGAGGGGGTGGGGAGTGAAACATTTGAAGAGAGATGCATCACAAAATATACAAATGACCAATAAGTACAAGAAAAAATGTTCAGAAGTATTACTTATCATGGAAATGCAAATTAAGATCACCATGGACACCATTACACATTCACCAGAATGTCTAAAATTAACAAAACAATGCTAAGTGCAGACAAGGAAGTAACTGGTATTCTCCATGACTTGACCTCTGTTAACATCTCCAAACTCATCTTCCCCTCTGCTCCCCAGAAACCTATATGAAGCCATAACTCACCACTCAGGGTGGCTTATATCTAATATCCCCTTTCTTTCCCTTTTTTTGCACTCACTAATTTCTCACTCCCAACACACAGATGAGTTCCACTTTACCCCTTGATAATAGCTGCCTTCTGAGACAGTAGTATTTCTTTAACCTAGTGTTATCAAGAAAGAAGAATCTCAAATGAATGGATTTTCCAAATTATAAAAAAAACAAAAAAACTTTTAAATGTGAATTAAATATCTTCGTTATCTTGGAAGGAAAAGTGTCTTGTCTCTCTTGGCTTTGTAAATTGAGGGCATTAAACATAATTTTAGTCCTGTTCAGGGACCAAGGGTCCGCCCTCATTGCATTGCAACAGCCAAGGGAATTAGTGACCAATAGCACACTGTTGTCCTTGCATGAAATGCCAGAAGACGGCCTGAGAAGTTTTCTCTGCTTTTTCCTCCTTGGTCAATATCAGGGTCTCTGGATTTCATGCAGCTTGAGCTGAATCTTGCAGCCCCTTCCACTTCACACTTTTAATTTTCTGTATCTAATCGGCTAGGTATTGGGAAACAAGGTCGCCAAGTTAGAACTGTTTCTTAAGTTCTTTCTTTCTTTCTTTACTTCTTTTTGGCCGTGCCACGCAGCATGCAGGCATCTTGGTTCCCTGACCAGGTATCACACCTGCGCGCCCCTGCCCTGGAAGCACAGAGTCTTAACCACTGAACCTCCAGGGAAGTCCCAGAACTGTTTCTGAAGTAAGAAAAAATAAGTTCTGCACCAAAGCCAGAAAGTACTTTGCTTTACTCCATGGCCTTTTTGACTCTCTGGCTTTGACATCTCTGAGTTGTTTTTTTTTTTGCCCATTTCCTGGTTCTCAGATGTTTGTCACATAGCCAGTGTGGCCAGATAAGTGACCTCTGAATGAGGAAGGTCTCATCCACGTCCTCCTAAATTACTGGGTGTGATCCCCTAGCGGTGGCTCATTAAACTCTTCAGACTAATGTTCACATCTGCTCCCACATCTCAGGGGCATTTTCCAGAAAGTTTCTCTCTCCCTTTCTGCCTTCTTAGCAAAACTGAATCATGACAGAAAACAAATATGCTGGGCAAGGAGCAATCCTGCCATCCTGCAAGAAGAGGCCATTCTTAATCAGTATCATCCCAGCCTGTGTTTTGCCCAGGTTTACTCTCACTGACCAAGCCAAAAAGGTCCTCCAATGGTCTGCCTTTCCCCTCAGGCCAGCAGCTTAATGGGATGAGTATGAAAGTGTCCTCCCTGGACACAGCATAACTGGACCTTCAGTAAAAATTATAAAGGGAGTGTTTGGTACTAGTAAGGAAGAAAGGAACAACAAAAAAAAAATTCAAATTTTTTCAGCATCTTTCCAGACTCAGCTCAAACTTCACTGTGAATCTTTCCTGAACCTCCTCTTCTCACATCTGCAGTTAATTTTTCCTCCCATTTGGCCTTGCTGTTATGTGTAAGCCCAACAAAACAACGGTGACACTTTCTTGAACTCGTGCATTTACCAGTTTCACTCTACTACTAGTCTCTGAGCCTCTTGAAGGTAAGAATTGAATCTTGGTCATCACGGCGTCTCCAGAACCAGCACGGTGCCAACATACAGAAGGTGTTTACTTCATGTTTAAAAGCTGGACTAGAACATGCTTTCATGAAAGCTGCTCTCTTGTTTTATGATTTTTCCTTGGTCCAAGTCAGCCTGGATGGGTTAGTCTCCAACCCGCCTCACATCAGAGTTTTGGACACTTTTGAGCGTATGGTATTCAGGACTCAAGGGCTCAGCACTCAAGACTCAACTTCGAGCTTGTAGCATTCAGGACTAAAATAACTTGGGTTCAAGGATACGGTCACCGTGCAACAGTTTTGCTTAAATCTTACTTTTTTATTTTGTCTTTTATAGAAGAAGGAATGTGCTTCTTTAAATTGCTGACATACTTTTTGCAAAAGAAGGTTTAAGTGACCTCTGGCAGCCACCAAGGGGCATGTAACTGCTATCTATCTTTCTCCGTGCTCCTCGAAGGTAGAACTGGGGCAGAATAAGGCTGGTGGGTCTGGATAGGAGCTGCTTAGACCCTGTTCTGCGGTCAATTAAAAACACATTTGTCTTTGGCCTAGCGATGCTACTTCTGGAATTTATTTGAAAAATAAAACCAGACACATGCACATGGAAGTTCGTCATAGAACTACATACATATATTAACAAAAACTGGGAAGAGCTCAAAGGGCTAAGAATAATCAAAGAGTGTGTGGTTCATCCATACATTCAATTCTAGGCAGCCATTAAAAGTTATGTTTTCAAGGAACATGTACTGTCATGAGAAGATGCTCGCAACATAATATGGTCAATACACACTATAGAATATAAACATATACACATACATATATGTTTATTTGAGAAAACAGTATATATACATGTATATTTGGGAAAGTATGTTATATGCACACACATGTACACATAGTATTCTCTCAATTCTAGATAGCAGCAATTTAAAACTCACCATCTATTTAACATCAGATTTGGGTATTGACAGACACTGTAATGTCAACAATAATGTAATATTGGCGGTAAAATATGTCCCAGTTTAAGAAGCGTCAAAATATAGGAGAAAATTCATCTTTGTTAGAAGAAAGGAAATAAAGCCATATGATTTCAGAGTTAGGAAAATGATATATTTAAGTATATGTTAGTAACATAACGAAACATATGAAAATGTTAATGATGGTTTTCTCTAGATTGTTTATATTTTTCAATACTCTACGAAATTTTCTGAATGGATACTATGTCTTCCTTCAAGATGCTCAGAGCCTGGTAGAGAGAAACAGACACATAAACCAACGTGAGGAAGAACTGCAGGTATGTGACAGTGTCTGCAGGGTTCAAAGGGTTGACAGTGGTCAATTCTATGGGAAATGATGAAGTATCAAGGCAGTTTTCATCCGAGGTAGGGGGGAGTGTTCAAGTTAAGTCTTCAAAGGGGAGCAGAGGTAGATGGGCAGCCAGTTGAGGGAAGGGCATTGCACGTGGCAGGAACAGCATGAACAAAGGCATAGCTTTTTCTGGTAATCACAAACACTCCAGGGTTTGTTGAGTGACCACAATGAAAACCATGTGGGGTGGTTAACTCTTCCAGGACTTGAAAGACCTCCTTCCCTACCACACAAAGATGTTTCAATATCCAGGTGCCATTGGACCTAAAATTCAAATACCTAGAAGAGCTCACAGCACAAAGCAGATGCTCAAAAAAAATCTTTGAGATGAATGAATGAAGAAATGTAACTCAGGATTCAGCTGTTCCGGTCAACCACTGTCTTTATGCCCTTCCTCCATCTTACGTTTTTAAGAAAATCTTTCCTTGGGAGGGTTATCACTGGTTACTCCACTTCAATGTCAATAAATTAGATTTGAATACCTAAGAGATTCTTGAAATTTTAGAGGGTTAGGAAACAAGAAGTTGAATTTTTATTCCATCTTTGCTGTTTACTAGCTTTGTGACCTCAGACAAATGACTTGAATTCTCAGAATCTTGGTGGGGAGGGGTTTCTGTAAAATGAGATAATTAGACCTTCCCCGACCTTACAGAATTGAGAGGACCATATTAGCGAATAACAGTTAAAGGCCTTGGTGATATCCAAAATTCTATACAGCTACAAGAGACTATCACTTCATAAGTCATGGGGAAAACTAAAAATAATAATTTGCCCAAGAATGCGGGAAATAGCAAAATGATACTCTTAATCCAAGCCCTTATCTCTGTCCACATAACGTGCTCTCACCTGGAGCTCTCTGTTGGGGTGGAAAAGAGGGGTTCTGAATCTGTCTGCCTGATCTTACAACTCTGTCCTCATCTGTTCTCTTTTCCAACTAACTTCTCAGAGAGCCATGCAACCAAGTGGTCACAAAGCTATGCACAAGTGCCATTTCTTCTTCAGGGATAACAGTCACCAGGACCTTGTACAAGGAGAACAGCCAAATCAGGCTTGGGAGGCCAAAGCCAAAGCAGGTTTGCACGTCCATCCACCCTTCATTATGATTAACTCTTCCTTCACAGGCCAAGACGTGAGCATTTATCTTTTCGGGTTCTTCAACTATTAGTGCCCAGGACTCTTCCCAGGCCATACATCAGGGCACTGGAAGCAGGAGGTATAGACAAGAGTTGTCGCTTCTGTTGATGTGGGGTGAAGAGGATGATTAATGACAGTCAGACATGGCTACCCAGCTTCTGACTCACCCAAGCTACTAAAGACACTGACTTCGCTGTTTTCCACGAGCCATCTTTCCCACCCTTTCCCCACTGCTGCTTTCAATAATCGCTTCAGCTTTGGGAGTCTTGCTTTGAAAGGAAAGGAGGGAAAACATTTCTTGTCGTCACCGAGATCACACCAGGGTCTCTGACAAGGTCGCATGTTCGACTTTGGGTTCTCTGATGCCTGCTGCTTTTGTTGAATTTGAAATTCATTCTCACATTCGACAAATATGGAAGAGCACCTCCTCCAGGTGCTTGGGACACATCAGGAAGTAAAACAGACAAAATAATTCTTGCCCTGGTGAAGCTTCCATTCCAGAAATGGAAGATGGGTATTTATAACTGAATTGTGAAGTATGCTAGAAAGTGATAAGTGCTATGGGAATCCAAGAGCAGAGAATGGGAGGTAAGTATTAGGGCACGAGATGGGTTGTAATTTTAATCAGAGAGTCAAAGCAAACCTCACTGATAAGATGATGTTTGAGCAAACCTTGAAAGAGATAAAGAGGTCGGCCAAACAGATAACTGAGGGAAGAGTTTTCTGCAGAGTAGGAACAGCCACTGCAAAAGCCCAAAGGTGGAAGCATGTCTGAATTTCCTGACGAACAGCAGTGAAGCCAGTGTGGCTGCAGAAGCGTGTGTGAGGGATGAACGGAGTAAGGATGCAGTAGACAGGAAGGGAGGGCTGGATGCTATGGGGACATCAGCTCTGTTTCTTCTTGAGGCAGAAAGTCATTGGAAGATTTCCAATTTATGTTTTTAAGGAGTCACCCAGCTACCATTTGAGAATAGACAATGGATTATCAAGGGAGAGGCAAGGGGACCACTCCAGAAGCTATGACGGTCATCCAAGTGAGCAATGACGGTGACCTTGACCCAAGTGTTAACGGTGGACGGCTGAGAAATGGCCAAATCCTTGCTATACCACATCTCATTGAATTTAAGATGCCAGTTCATGAGGCCCATTCCTAATTTGGAGATACGAAGAGTTGACATAGCCTGTATCTTGGTATCAAGGAAATGGAGTGTCTTAAAGTTGAACTAAAGCGTTTCTGGCAGATTTGAAGTGGGGATGAGAGATAAAGAGTAAAGGATGTCTCCAAGATTTGTGGCCTGAACAACGGGAAGGATGGGGCCGCCCTCAGGTGAGATGAGGAAGAACGCAGGGGACCCAGGTTGGGAGGGGCAGGCAAGGGGTAGACCAGGAGTGCAGTTTGGGACAAGTTGAATTTAGATGTCCATTAAAAATATAAGTGAGCGGGCTTCCCTGGTGGCGTAGTGGTTGAGAGTCCGCCTGCTGGTGCAGGGGACACAGGTTCGTGCCCCGGTCCGGGAGGATCCCACATGCCACGGAGCGGCTGGGCCCGTGAGCCATGGCCGCTGAGCCTGCGCATCCGGAGCCTGTGCTCCGCAACGGGAGAGGCCACAACAGTGAGAGGCCCGCGTACCGCAAAAAAAAAAAATATATATATATATAAGTGAGCATGCCCTGTAGGCAGTTGAATGTGTGAATTCAGGAGAGAGGTTTGGACCAGAACTACAAATTTGAGAATCGTGGGATATAAATAATAATTGAAGCCAAAAGACTGAATGAGATCACCAAGGGAAGGAGTGCAGACAGAGAAAAGAGGCCCCAAAGATGGAGCCCTGGGCTTTCTAACCTAAGAGGCATAGCAGAAAAAAGAAACCAGCAAAGGAGGCTGAGAAGTAACCAGTGACATAAGATGAAATAACAGAAATAATTGAAAATGGCGACGCCCTGGATTGGTTTGGAGAGGGAGGCAAAATTACCTACCTGAGGGCTGCTAAAATAGGTACGATAAAAATGGCTCACACCTGTGCTTAGTTGATGACAATGGGATTACGGTGGGAAGGACCACAGCAAGGGGTGAAAAGAACTAGGACAGAGAAGAAAAGAAAAGGGAAAGGATTACACTTCTTATTTAATGTATTTCTTCACAAGTCACCTTGTTCTAGAAAGATTTCAGGTGTTTGTGAGAGATCAGCTTGTTTGTTGCATTGACTATTTTTAGCCTCGCAAAGCAAATTTACCTCCTATTGTAAGGTCCTCCCCATTACTTATTGTCACTTTCATTCACTGATCCATTCACGCCACAAATACTTATGGACAACACTGTGAGCCAGTGTTCCCAGGGCTGGGTCTGGAGGGCTGACTTGAAGACACATGGTTGCAACGTCCTTTGCAACTTGAAGCCAGTCCAGAGACAAGACGAAGCATTTCACAAGCTAATTTCTCAAACACTCACAAAATCCTGTTTTTAAAGCCACAAAATGCAGAGAAGAAACCCAAGACACACAAGCCATGGGTATCCAGGCCAGCAGACACCAAAAGCTTCCAGGCTTGGAGGGTCCACACTGCCACCGAACTCATGTGCCCTTCCCGAGGTAGGCAGGGAAAGTAGGAAGCCGCCGACAGCAACGAGAGCCAATGCGTGCAGTGCCTTTCAGGTTCAAAATCAATTTCATAGCTTGCGTTTAAATTAAACTATATGGCAGTGTCTTGAGGTGAGTACAGCTATCACCTCGTATTGGATGAGAAAGCAAAGGCTCCAGGGACGACTGGGGCACAGCCAGGAGGGGGCTCAGCTGGACCCCTCCGGTTCAAGTCTTCAGATGGTTTGTAGCCAGCCATGGGTTGGGTGCTCGGGGCAAGCTCCAAACAGAAGAACGGTAGAGGGACAGACTCAAAACGAGAGCAAGCAGGCAATGGAGGGGCCAGGAAGCAGCTGGGAGGGGACAAGGCCCTGGGCAGTGGCGGAGCAGACACTCGGGGACAGATAAGGAGGGGCATGGCACGTCCCATAGTGGGTTTCAAGGAGAGGCGCAAACCACATACCGCTGGCTGTCATGAGAGGAGCGAAGGACCCTTCTCAGCACCGCCAGGGCACAGCAGAGAGAACCCAACACACATGCATATTAGGCTGACCAACCATCCCTGCTGCCCAGGACCCGGGTTTTCAGTCTTAAAACCGGGAAAGTCCTGAGTGAACTGGGCTGAGTTGGGCACCCTAGTTACGATTCCAGCCCGGCTGCTCTCCAGCTACGGGAGCCGAGGGCAAACAACTTCCCCCTCTTCCAATCCTCCACTAACGCGGGTGTAAGAATGGGGCCCTGGCAGGCTTCTCATGGATTTCAGTGCAACTAAGTGAAAACTCCCTAACATACCATCTGGCACTTGGGAGGCATTCAGTTAATGGCTATGATTATAACTGCAACGTTATGAACACGGGATTTTCAACTTACTTTCTCGCTGGTCTTGAAGCTGAAACACAGCCTTCAGAATCCTCCCGGAAACGATTCTCCTAGGGGCCGGGTTTGGAGCCAGCTGTTACGGATCTTCATAAACACCGTAAACGTGGAGGAGCTGAGGCACCACTATACAAGGAGCAAGGGAAAACCCAGCTGGCTGCTTCTTGGAAGTTTCTGTAACTTCCAAGATAAAGCGTATCCCAGATAAACTTGACTGCTGGAAAAGTTTATCACACCAGATTGACCCTGGGAATTACAGGGAAGCCAACCAAGTGACCTCATAACAGCTTAAATACCAGGCACTCAGTGCTCTTAGTCTGCGTCTGTTTATTCCAGACTGCCCTCCCCAATCCTCTTGCCCTCCCAGCACATTCCCCCAAAGACTGAAAGGGGGGACTTCCCTGGCGGGCCTGTGGTTAAGAATCTGCTCTTCCACTGCAGAGGGCACAGGTTCGATCCCTGGTCGAGGAACTAAGATTCTGCATGCTGCATGGTGCAGCCACAAAAAAAAAAGTCTGAAAGGGGTCTTTGGCTAATCTGGTAACATCACACTAAGTTCCCGTGGCATTCAAGTTCTAAGCATCCCCTCTACAGACATCATGTTAATTTCCAGGAGCATTAGATATATTCATCCACAGCTCTTGTTATAAACAGAAGACTCAGGTCCTGTACAGGAAACAATTCTCTCTGTCTCTAGGTAAAAGTCCTTGCTTTTGAAGGTCTGTATTATACTCTAGGCCATTTGTTCTTTGGGCCTCAACTGCCATTGTGTTTACTGCATCACAATGTAATCATCTACCTATGTGCCAGCAGAACTCTTGGAATGTGGAAGAGAGCTCCATGCTTCATTCATTATGGAGATGGAACATCGTATATCCAAACTGAAGTCCCTCCCAGAAATTGGTTTTGCTTTTAAAAATGACCCAGGTTTCTCTCTTACCCCTAAAGTCCTATTAAGCATGCCCAGGCTCCCTCACTGATTCATCATTGCAGGAACATCTACCAAATATCAGACACAGGTGAAGTCTAACCCCAGTGAGAGAGGAAACATATGACTGGGATCCAAGCACCAACGTGGTCCAAGTGTACTGTACCCTAGTGGGGCTGGGAATGCCAAAGAAATGCTTTTCCTTTAAATTTTGCGCCTTTGTGGCTCACAAATGAATAAATTCAGACAGCAGCTGTCGAGCCCGGCAACAGAAAAGCCTTCCTTCCAGGGCAGCGTTCCCAGCATTGCCAGGGTGAGAGGATGAATCAGGAGGACCCAACAACCCTAAAAGCCTAATTCAAAGGTCTCTAGCGCCATCTACCGACCCGCTGGGGACTCTGCTGGCAAAAAGCCAAAAGGACAGGGTAGGGGCGGGGGGAGGAGGGTGGGGAATAAGCTTTAGCGGTTCACCCCAGGCACAAGGGAAGGGAACTTAGGGGCCAATCAGTCCACCCCCTCATCCTCCAGATGGAGAAACTGAGGCCCAAAGTGGTAGAGTGGCTTGTCTGAGGTCACACCGCTAGCCCATGGCAGCCCACGTCTCCTAGATCCAGGTCTTACTTAGCTCGGCCCACCCCACACTGTTCCTATCTAAATATACGAATTATCAGCGAAGCTGGCCTGGAGAAAAGAGTTTCTGTGAGGCAACCCTTTCCTCTCCATTTTCTGTTCCACCTTCTTCCCTTTGCACCAATAGCCCCAGACTAGACCTGATATTTTCCTCTCTTTCTAGAACGCTGAAGTCTTATACTGTCCAGCAATCCCTTTCAGGGAGAAAGTGTTGAATCATTCACTTGAAGCTATTTGCTTGCATTTTTAAGAATGTGGAGGGCAGGGCAGACCCTGTTTTGTAGACACTCAAGGCCCCGGTATTACAGATAAGGAAACTAAGGGGAGATATAAGAATTTGTTTGGGGCAGCTGTTCCCAATGCACCTACCATTAGGATCACCTAGGGATCTTTTACAAACTCCAACACCCAGGCCATACCCCAGGTCTGCTCCATCAGAGTCTCTGGGGATGAGAAAAATACATCAGTAGTTTTTGAAACCCTCCCTCCACTCCCCCGCCAGGTGATTCCAATGTACAGACAAGCTCCCGGAGCACCTTCACCCAATTAGTAGGTGATCCTAACAGCAAAGCCACAGGGCTTTCAACTCCCAGGCCAGTGAGGAATGGTGTCGCCCACATTTCAATGGTTTGCATCACTTGAAAGATTTTTGCCAATTCCACATTCTAACAATATTATTAACATTATAAGTGACCCCATTTTACTTACATCAGTGTACTTTTAAAAGAATGCCATTACTTTCAGAAATGGAAAAACAATGTCACTTTCCATGAAACAAAATGAAATACACAAAAAGAAATACACTTAAATACAAAAATTAAAGGTTACATTCAGTGTGTGTGTGTGTGTGTGTGTGTGTGTGTGTGTGTGTGTATAACTGAATCACTTTGCTGGACAGTAGAAATTAACACAACATTGTAAATCACCTATACTCCAATAAAATAAATGTTTTTTAAAAATTACATTCAGGCATGAAGTAGTTATTTCATTTTCCAATTTTGGAGCCATTGCTTACTGAGAGCAAAGAAAGGTACCCTCTCTGCTCCTGACAAGGATGAGAGAGGGAATTCGCTGGCGGTCCAGTGGTTAGGACTCTGCGCATTCACTGTCGAGGGCCCAGGTTCAATCCCTGGTCAGGGAACTAAGATCCCGCAGGCCACGCAGCAAGGCCAAAAAAAAAAAAAAAGACTGAGAGAAACGTGACAGAAATCCACCTTGGAGCAGGGAATCTGTGTGTTACGCTGATGCCTCTGCGTGTGTGTGCGTGGTTTTCTCGCTGTCTTTCTGTCTCTCTCCAGCCCTACTAGGGAGCTTACGGGAAAACTCCCTTCAGGATCCTCTGTGTTGAAAGTCCCGAGCCCAGGGACTGTGGGTTCTTGGCCAAATTGCAAAAGCATCCTGCCCACGGTCTTGTCCAACAGCTGGGGCACCCTCGCTCATTGCTAAGAGCAACAGACATTCTTTTTGCATTGCTCTAGCCCTTTCTCGATTGGCCAGCCCACCTGCTGGCGTGGAACCGTCTGCTCTTTGCCCCCCGGCCTGCAGACGAAGTGCACGACCCACATTTCCTGCAGGTGAGTGTCATCACGCTGCGTGCTCAGAACACAGCTGTTTGGCAAAGGCAAGCAGCAGATGTGGCGCCCAGAGGCCCAACTACGCTTGGCAGTGGCACCCTCAATCCCACTGACCCCCGGGCAGCTGGAGGGGCCAGTCTTGAACAAAAAGAGGGTTAAGCAGCAATTACTGGGAAGAACACAATTTGTTTTGAAAATTTGTGGGAATCGGTCTTATTCAAACACCACCTGGAAGTAAACTGGTTATCCAATTGTTCTCCCAAATAGAATCCCCACCTGCACACCTTTAAAAGAAACTTTAAAAAAAAAAAAAAAGAATTAACACATAACATAGAGTCAACTTACACGTTTAAGGAAAACCATAACTAGCCCACCGGTGACGATCCTTCTCTCTTCATTGTATACCTTATTTTACATTTTTACACAAAAAGAGTTCATACAAAACATACTACTCTGTATCATTTGTTTCCCATAGCAACATATGACAACCATCTTTCTAGCATTCCACGTCCCTGTATGGCATCATTTGTAATGAAAGTCAAATATTCCATTTACAAATGATTAAGACAAGAGGAAGAGAGCAAGAGAGCTCCTGTACGAGTATCCTAAACACTGGATACGATATGACCCATTTTAAAGATGGAAAAACAAAGGTAAAGGAGCAGCCAGTTAATGGTGGAAAAGAGATGCCCACCTGCCTGGTTTCCAACCTAGACCCCTCCTACCATTCCCTTGGTGCCTTTGCATGCCTGGTTATAAGACCCACATGGGAAATCTGCATTTTTAACATGGAGGGCGTTTGACTGTAAACTGGACTCCAAACGGGAACCTTAGAAGAACCGCCTGAGGTGGCTGATAACATTATTCAGAAAAGCAAGTGAAACAGGACTCTGTCTCTGGCAGAGACCAGCCCTGGTTAGATATGGTTTCTTGCTCTGTCAACAATTTAGGTGGCAAGATTGGGAAGAACTCATATCTGGACTAGATATCGGGAGATCTGAGGTTTCGTTTCACTTTCTCTGATCACCAGCCAGAAAGTCCTGGCCTTGACACTCAGCTGACCTGAGCCTCAGCTTCCTAATCTATACGCTGGGGTAACAAAACCTTCCTGCCACGCTCGGAAGCTTCTCAACAATAAATGAAACAATGAGGCACCCTGCAAACATCAGAGATCCTTACGAATTCTGTAATGGATCTATCAGGGGTGAATTCATCTAACACTTGAAAATACAACAAAGAATTTTAAATAGGGAAGGAAACTCTGAAGCCAACTAATTTTAGAAATAGGGAAACTGACTTCCTGAGAAGTTAGGAGGTTTGCTCACAGTTTCACAGTGAGTTAGAGGCCCAACTAGTGCTAGAAGCCAGGGTTGGGATTCACACGGCAGTATTCCTCTTATAAGGTCACCTTTAGAGCGATAAATGTTCCAAACTCACTCACAAAAATGTACTGAAGGCAATTCAGTTCATTTCCATTGATTTGGGTTCCAAAAAAATGAACGTGTGCCATTCATAGTGACCTCTTTGGTCATCGAGTTGCACCTCTGATTTTTTTTTTTTTAACCTAAACTTAATTTCTTTCCACTTTGAGGGTTGTATATTCCTTCCCTTAAAAGAGCTGCCTGGAAAGAATACGGAAAATCGTAAAGAAACTTGGGGCTTGAGTTTTTCGCATGCTCTCACACGAGATTCCAGATACAGCCTTCTCCTGATTCTGACCTGAAGTCGTTTGGTCACTTGATCGTGTCCCAGGAATTTGGAAAATTGCCAGAACTGGGAGAATTCGTTACAGAGTCACAGAGCAGGGTGGCCCCATCACATGAAAGTCGCTTCCAGCTTGGAACAGATTGCAAATTCCTGCCTTCCGAGTGGTGTTTCAGATGCCTGGGAGCTGGCCTGTCTGTGGGCAGTCACCAAAGCAGCAGAAGGGAGTCCCGGGGAGCAGGGGCATTCCAACACCCTGCCCGAGAGCCACAGTCACAGAAAACGACGACCTTCTGGTGTTCCACCAAGCCTTGCCTTGACTTACAGTTTTTAATAAACAAAAATACCAAGCTTCAATGTGCCTTCATCTTGAAACACAGAAAGCATTTGTCCTTTTTTTTTTTTTTTTAAGATTTAATTTTATTTATTTTGGGCTGTGTTAGGTCTTCGTTGCTGCGCGCAGGCTTTCTCTAGTTGCGGCGAGCGGGGGCTACTCTTCATTGCGGTGCGCAGGCTTCTCATTGCGGTGGCTTCTCTTGTTGTGGAGCATGGGCTCTAGGCGTGCGGGCTTCAGTAGTTGTGCTGTGCGAGCTCAGTACTTATGGCGCACGGGCTTAGTTGCATGTGGGATCCTCCCGGACCAGGGCTCGAACCCGTGTCCCCTGCATTGGCAGGCGGATTCTTAACCACTGTGCCACCAGGGAAGTCCCAAAGCATTCGTCCGTTAACCACACAAGGACTCTCCTGACCCAACCTGGAGCTTTTCCAAACTGTCCTCACCGCATAAACGAGGACGACAGGGTTTCCCATATACGCGTCAGAACCTCTAAATGCTTACTGGGTGCCAAGCACTGTTCTAAGTGTTTTTCCTGCCTTGACGCATCTGATCTCACACTCAACCTCAAGGAGTGGATACTAGTATCGCTATTACAGCCAAGGAACCTGAGATGGTTAAGTAACTTGTACAAAGTCAATAACTGGTAAATGATAATGGAGGAACTTTACCCGGGTCTGTCTGACTCCAAAGCACAAGCTCTAGACAAGTTGGATAGACAGAGGCTTCTCATCCCTCTACCAGGCAGGAAGCCCTCCAAACCCACAGATGAGAGTTAAGGATCTGGCCCCCGTTTTGTTGATTCCGAGGCCGTCTCACGTTCCCAAGTCAACCATTGCAAGGTTTTACAGCCGTAACTTTTGGAAAGGCTTCCTTAAGTCAAAATGTGTCATCACCCTTAACTCCTGCCTTCTACACCCCACCGTCCTCCTGGTTCCCAAACTCTCCTCTGAGAAGTCAGTGGCAGGACCCTTTCCCATGAAATACATCCCCCAACATCACAAAGGGATTGTTGTCGAACTTCCATCCTTCCGATCGAAGTGTAAGCAGGGCTCCTTGCTCTATCTAAGCAAAAAAGCATGACTGTCCCCTATTTCATGTTGCCCTCACAGTTACAATATGTGCTTACATCTGGTGGCGTACAACATAATTAAATTTTTTCCTAAAACATTAGTGCTTGAAAGGGCTTGGAAATTTTATCTTTTACTTCCTCCTGCCTTCATACAGGACCCCCCCTAAATCAACAAAACATAGAAACACCCTATGAGATCTGTAGGAAGAGTGAGCATTACTAACTCACCCCACGTTACATCCTTGGAAAGCAAGGCAGAGTGACTGATCTGAAGTCCCTTAAGTAGATTGTGGGCAAGGAACAGATCTGAGGAAGCTATGCCTTCCCGAACAGCCTTTTTCCGTGGCATCTGTGCACTACCGCTAACTAAGCTGTAGACACGTGGACACATGAGCACTGTGTCTTCTTATGGGCATTAAATTTCATTTGTCTGACATTTTCTGCACTGTGTTAGGGATACAGAGGCAGATAGATCACTTCCCCATCATCCAGCAGCTCAGGTCAAGGCCTCAGAATCAATAACTACCTCCATAACACACTTACATTGAGCGCCCTCTGTGGGCAAGGCAGAGCCTTGAAAGCCGGATTGCTAAGGACTGTCCTACATTCTCTGAGGTTCCATAATGCTCTTTAGTAGACGGTGCACAAAGCAAGCCCGAGGGTGAGTCCCAGCCCAGCTCTGCCACCCACCAGCTGAGTGACCATGGGCAAATCACCTCCATGCATTGAGCCCAGGTTTCCTCATCTCTACAACAGTGTTAATAATACCTTATAGTGGGTTGAATGATGGCTCCCCCTCAAAAGATATGTCCACATCCTCACTTCCAACACTTATCACTGTGATCCTAATTGAAAAAGAAGTCTTTGCAGAGGTAATTGAAGATCATGAGATCCCCCTGGATTAGCCACTGATAAGTGTTTTTGTAAGAGACACCGGGAAGATACAGGGGAAGAGATGTCTGTACAAGGACAAAGGTAGAGGGGCTTCCCTGGTGGCGCAGTGGTTGAGAGTCTGCCTGCTAATGCAGGGGACACGAGTTGGAGCCCCTGTCTGGGAGGATCCCCCATGCCGCGGAGCAACTAGGCCCGTGAGCCACAACTACTGAGCCTGCGCGTCTGGAGCCCGTGCTCCGCAAAAAGAGAGGCCGCAATAGTGAGAGGCCCGTGCACCGCAATGAAGAGTGGCCCCCACTTGCCACAACTAGAGAAAGCCCTCGCACAGAAACGAAGACCTAACACAGCAAAAATAAATAAATAAATTACTAAACTCCTACCCTCAACATCTTCTTTAAAAAAGAAAAGACAAAGGTAGAGAATGCAGTTATCCAGCCAACAGCCAAGGAATGCCTGGAGTCTTCATAAACTAAAAGAGGTGAAGGTTCTCCCCCAGAGCCTTCGGAGAGAGCACAGCCCTGCCAACGCCTTGATTTCGCATTCTGGCCTCCAGACCTGTGAGAGAAATCATTTCTAGTGTTTCTCTCAAGCCACTAAATTTGTGGTAATTTGTTAAAGCAGCCCTAGGAAACCAATATAATCCTATTTCATGGACTGTTCAGCAGGATATCCATCCCAGAGTAAGTGCTTCATGGTATCATTGGCGGCATTCTTGCCCTGACTGTGTTCAGGGTTAACTTAAGTCCCTTTTCATTTTAGCCATCCCACCTGGACACCACTCACCCGACCAAAGAGACAGAATAAAGGTTTTAGCGTTTTGATTTAGAGTTGTTGGAGGGAGTGCATTTACCTATTTCCTATGGACATTGTTCAAAATAATAGCCCTCATGTATATCCAGACAAAACTATAATTCGAAAAGATACATGCACCACAGTGTTTATTGCAGCACTGTTTACAATAGCCAAGACATGGAAGCAACCTAAATGTCCGTCGATAGATGAATGGATAAAAAAGATGTGGCATATATATACAGTGGAATATTACTCAGCCATAAAAAAGAGTGAAATTATGCCATTTGCAGCAATACGGATGGACCTAGAGATTCTCATACTAAGTCAGTCAGAAAGAGAAAGACAAATACCATATGATATCACTTACATGTGGAATCTAAAATATGACACAAATGAACTTATCCAAGAAACAGAAACAGACTCAAAGATATAGAGAACAGACTTGTGGTTGCCAAGGCGTTGGGGGTTGGGGAAGGGATGGGTTGGGAGTTTGGGATTAGCAGATGCAAAATATTATATATAGAATGGATAAACTACAAGATCCTATTGTAGAGCACAGGGAATTATATTCAATATCCTATGATAAACCATGATGAAAAAGAATATACATGTAAAACTGAATCATTTTGCTGTACAGCAGAAATTAACACAACATTGTAAATCAACTATACTTCAATAAAAAAAATTTTAAGTTAAAAAAAAATAAATGACAATAATAGCCCCCCAATTTTTTTCAAATGAATCTGAATGGGACCCAAAGAATGTATTTTGAAAGCACTTCCCATATGATTCTCACACAAAAGCATGACTGACATCCAACCAGTTCACTAACCAGCATCCTTTCTGATCAGTTTGTGACTGGGTCATAATGGGTAAATATTCTGACTCCTGTCCTTGTACACAAGCACCGCTCTGTCGTCTCTGTTGACAGAGAGAATCACTGAAGCAGCCTGAGAGACCTCGAACAGACAGCTGAGAGTAAGTAGCCCACGGGGTTTCAATCATATCTGGGGAAGCCAGTTTTACACAGATGTGCCTTGGGTACGTGCCATGTGGTAGCAGTGAATGGCAGGAAAGAGCTGCTCCTTTTATCTGTTTTATAAACTTGGAATATGCACACGATTCCCTTTTGGAAAAAACTTAAAAGCATTCTGATTTTTTTTAATGTCTAAACCACTGATATGACACGTTTCTTTTCTAGGCAGGAAACTGAGGTCCAAAGAGCTTGAGTGACACGACCTGGATCAGACTTTACCCAGGGCCCATCTGCTCCAAGAGCTATAGCCTCAGCCACATGGCTCCATGGCTGAGGCCTTGGAGAGCTGCCATCAGGGGACCCAGTGCTTCCTGCGGGTGCAAGCCTCCACACCTCTCAGGAGGCACCTGCCTGGGACAGGAGAGGATGCCCAGGCAGTGCCAACAGTCCCTCCTCTGGGGGCGGGCCTGGTCTTCACGTGCACCCAGGCAGCCCAGGCTCCAGGCCATTGCTGTCAGAGGTGGTGCCCCTGCCTGAAGAATCTTCACTGATCAGATCGTCCTCTCTGCTGTACCTTTTCCTTCCCTAGAGCCCACAGCCAGGCTTTATCTCAGGTGAGGCCACGTTCAGGGCACAGGACCGTTGACATGTTTCTTGGAACACAATTGCAAAGCTCATGTTTTCACAGAGAAGAAAGAGAGGAGAGGAAGGCACCCAACGATCACCAAGCTGGTTCTGAGAATGAGCCCTTATCTGCTCTGTCCCAGCTCTGGACTCAGGGGCTGGCCTCAGCCTCACAGCTGGTCAAATGGGGCAGCTGGGAAGGTCCAAAGCCAGGGAGGAAGAGTGTCCCATGCAAAGGTAAAGATGCAAAAAAACCCCAAAACTCATGAGAGAGCTGGGACCTTGAAGCCATAGCTACACCAGGCCGAGGTACCACCGTGGAAAGTCAATGAGGTGTTGGAAAATTCAAGCCCCGCATGAGGCTCCTGGAACAGCAATTTGCTCAATAAGCTATGGTCAAGTTAGGAATGCCTGTGCAGGGTCTTCCCTCAAGGACCCCCCCCATGGCAGTGAGGAGGATACTATGTGTGTCTGAAAAGCTAAACAGTCATAAGATTCCAATAGTAGTTCCAAGCAGGGGGAAAAAAAAAGGTAACACAAAGTACTACACGGTCTACATGGTCAATGACTAACCAGATAAATATTAGAATCATTAATTACTAGAAGAGTTCAGACAGGAAGGACTGGCAAGACTTGGCTTAATAAGATCTATCATTTATTAAGCACCAAATACCTGCCAGGGTTTGAGGATTGTACTTTCAACAACTCCACCAGGTCTGTATAATTATCTCCACTTCCACATCTTGGCTATTGTAAATAGTACTGCTGTGAACATTGGGGTGCCCGTCAACAGATGACTGGTTTAAGAAGATGTGGTACATGTATACCATGGAGTATTACTCAGCCATAAACAAGAATGAAATATTGCCATTTGCAGCAACATGGATGGACCTAGAGATTATCATACTAAGTGAAGTAAGCCAGACAGAGAAGGACAAATATTACAACACTTATATGTGGAATCTAAAAAATAATACAAATGAATCTATATACGAAACAGAACAGACTCACAGACACAGAAAACAAATTTATGGTTACCAAAGGGAGAAGGGGGAGTGATAAATTAGGAGTATGGGATTAATAGATACACACTACTATACACAAAATAGATAAGCAACGAGGATTTACTGTATAACACAGGGAACTATATTCGATAGCTTGTAATAACCTATAATGGAGAATAATCTGAAAAATATATATATATATAACTGAATCACTTTGCTGTACACTTGAAACTAACACAATATTGTAAATCAACTATACTTCAATAAATAAATAAATATATATATATATTTCCACTTCACAGAGTGGGGAGCTTAAACCCAGAGGCCAAATTATCTCCTGCAGTAACTCAGCTGTGAAACCAGAGGGCAAGGGAGGGTCTGTCTAGGTCCAGGCCTTTTCCTAAGTTTCCTCAGCTTTGAACAACAAGGAGGATTTGTATACAAGCAAAAGGAAGGAGAGGTCATTCCAAGCAGGTGAAAAGAGCATCTGAAATCAGAGGTAGGAAAGTCAAAAGCACACTCGAGGCCATTAACAGAGATGGATTTAGTTAGGATGGAGATTTCTTGGCTGGGTAATATTGATTGAGTACTCACTATGAAGTTCTAAGAGCTTTACATGTATCATCTCATTTAACCCTCACAATAACCCTATGAGGTTTGAAGTATAATCATTGCCAATGCATGAATGAGACTACAGAGGCCCAGAGAGGTTAAATAACTTGCCCAAGATCACACAGCTTGTAAGTGGCAGAGGTAGGATTTGAACACCATCTGGCTTGAAAAGTCCACACTCTTAATTACCATGTTATACTTGAAGGAGTTTGTTGTGAACAAGCTGAAAAAGGCTGGATTCAGTGTGGGCGTTGCCTTGAATGGCAAGTGTTTGCACTTGATCCTTCTGCAGAAAAAAAAAATAAAATTATAATGAAATAATTGTCCTTCTAAAAACAAAACAACGTGACAGCAGAGAAGACCCCCACAAGAACAAAGTGCAGACAGGAAAGGGGCAGCACCCTCCTTGCTTCTTCTAGTCCTCTGCATCTTCCGCTTCCATAGCAACCCTGAGATCAAAGCAGAAAGGATCCCTTCACTGTGGAGCGGACAAGAAGGAGGGAAGGAAGGTCAATCAGATGCTAGAGGCGGAAGCAAAGCACAGAGTGACAAAGGCACGAAGTAAGTGGGAGGTTGCAGGAGCCTGGAAAAGTAGCAGTAGGCGTGGGGGTGGTGGAGAAGAAAGCACAAAAGGGATTTGCCGAACAATGTGAGGACGGCAGTCGTTGCTGCTGGTGGCTGAGTTGAACCCACACTGGACCCATTTCCTGACCCACAACACAGGCTAACAGGTCCTCCCAAGAGGAATGAGGCAGCATGCCTGAAGCTGTCTCTGGGCCAGAAAGTCAAGGACAGTCTGTCGCCGTGTTCACACCTGTTGCCTTCTGTGTGCCTCTGGGAAAGGATGCGCGGGTCCAGAGGAAGGCCTGTCCAGCGACCCACTACAAGGAGAAAGGACCGGAGGAGAGGCCGCAGGGCCCAACCTCAATAGCCTCTGGACTCCCCGTGTAAGAAATCCATGGGGGCATTTCCTACTATAAGGAAATTTCATAGACACTGGACCCTTGGACATCATGGGTTTGAACTGTGCAGGTCCACTTCGGCAAGGATTTCTTTCAATGATTATACTGGAAACTTTTTTTGGAGATTTGCAACAATTTGAAAAAACTCCCAGATGAGCAGCATAGCCTACAAATATCGAAAAACATTAAGAAAAAGTTATGTATGTCGCGAATGCATGAAATATATGTAGATACACACTAATATAAAATATGTGTGAATCGACTCTTTATGGTGTCAGTGAGGAACTGAGCTCCAGTGTGATTAAATAACTTCTCACAGTTACACAACTAATAAGAAACAGGCTCACAACTGGACACTGCCCTCTCCTTTCCACTAGGATAGGAAGGCAGGTCAAGTTTCAGTTTTGGGGAGGTGAGAAAACCAAGGTGCTGAAACACCATACAGGTAAAAGGCAGAGCACGGCTAACACCCCGGGCTCCCAAGTTCTAGGTCACTGTTAGTTTTGCCTTTTATCGTTTTATTTGCCCACACTTGGTTTTTCCCTCACTAGCTGGCATGTTGCTCAAAGAAAAGGGTGGATCATTTCATCTTGAGGTTCCCGCACTGCCCAGCACCAAGGATGGCCCCTGAAGACGAGAAGTGTGCATTGCTGGCTTGTTGGATGAATTCACTGCTATAACTCATCTTTTTGGGGCCAACATTTCACTTCTTCAACCCATCCTTCATGCTGCCTCTAGAGGTACAGAGCTAAAGCATCTGTTTCCTTCAACAAATGCAATCCTTTTCCTCCTTTAAGGCACAGCTCAAAAGCCATCTTGCCTGTGGAACCTTCTGCATTCTTACCATGACAAGCCCACCCTCTGCCTCTTCCATGCCGCTTGGCTGATACCACTGCCCTGCACTCGTGGGTGTCCACTCCAACACGCTGACTACTCTTCGAAGAGCTGTCACGTCCATCTTTGTATTCTTAATAAATGTTGATGTGTGAACACATAAAGGAATGCACGAACCAATGGATGGGTTAGTCAATGAATAAATAAATGTGCACAGAGATGACAGGAGGGATGTATTGGGATGCAGAGGTTAAGTGGTACACTGTACAGAGGGGAAAAAGCAGTGGATTCCATGTCAGAGGTTCCAAATTCTACAAAGAGCTTTACCTCTGACTTGCTGCGTGATCTAGGATAAGTCGCTACCCCCCTCTCGGACTCTTTTTCCTTGTGCTTAAAAAAAAACGCTTCAAAAAAGGTTTCAAAAGACTAGAATTGCTGCAACTCCCGCATTCTCTGGTCCTGTGAATGGAAAGTTCACCCTTGGACAAACTCATTAACGGATGCTTTGCACCTCCACCCTCGAAAACAGCCATTCTCCTCAAACAGCATCTTATCTGAAGCCACCCTTCTCTGCCTCATCCCCACCAGGAGCGTTGCTATCTCACATGGGACCTCCTCCGGGTGTCTGTGAACGAAAGCCAGGGTCTTATCTGGTCACTCTCTCATGCACCATCCTGCCCCTGGAAAACGTGAATGGATTTGCAGACTCCGTGGCCTCTGATAGTCTTCCCATCCCAGGAATGGCGAGAAAGGCAGCCTTGGCTTTCTCAGAAAGATTGTGCAATTTCATGCTGCTATCAGGGCTGACACAGAGGCAGCCCTAGCCCTGGACCCTTCAGCTAAGTTCAACTTCAGGTCAAGTCAGGGGGCCCCAGCAGCTCAGGGGCACAGGATCCACAAGGAAGACATTCCAGGATGTTGCCAGAAGCTAACAACAGTTCCCAGCTGTTCCCAGCCACCTCCTGCCATTGAAGTAGTTTGGAGTGGGAAGTCTTCACACAGATGCGGCAGAAGGAAGGGTCAAACGAGAGGCTGTGCCCCTGGGCCAGGGTGGAGGTGGGGATGGGCGAGAACAGGCATCTCTTTGTTATTGGCAGCTCCTGCACATGCCCCAAGACCCTCTCCCCGGACCCCTGGGGGACCCTGACATCAGTTGTATTGATGCACTGCCCTTGTGCAGGGACTCGAAAACCTCCTCTTCCAGCTCGCCTGTGGCAGGAGCCTGACTCTACAATTGCTTTTGGAGCCCATGCTTCGAAACTCGCTTGAAACATAGTTCCAGGGACTTGCCTGGCGGTCCAGTGGTGAAGACTCCGCAATTCCACTGCAGGGGGCAGGTGGCTGACCCCGGGTTGGGGAACTAAGATCTCGTATGCTGTGCTGCATGGCCAGCCAAAAAGATAGTTCCTGAACTGACCTCCCTCAAGTGCAACCAAACCAACACTACCTTAGAATGAATTCTGCTTGGGACCTGCCAGCAGCTGCCCCCATCCTCGCTCTTTGGCCGGCTCCTACTCAGCCTTCGGGTCTCCCCTACGATGCCCCCCACCTCAGAGATGCCCACCTGGCCCACTCTCTACAAACCATTCACGCCCCTCCTCCCAACACATTCATCCATTTTTCCTGGTGTGTTTTCTTTTCCTTCTTGGAACTCAATTTGTACTTGTGCATGTGTGTGTGTGTGTGTAATGATTATATCCCACTAATACTTTAATCTCAGGATAGTGAAGGATGTGTTGGCTTTTTTCATCTTCATCTGCCAAAAACCTACGCATTGCCTGGTACACAGTAAGTGGTCAATAAATCGTTGACCAAATGAATAGAATGGTGAATTAATTAACATAGAAGGGTATTATGATCAAAATCCTAAAAGAAAATTTTATAAGAGCTATGAAGGCATTGATATATATCTTAACTCTTTATTTTTATGTAAAAGGGTTATGGAGATGAAGAAAGCATCTCCATACGTCTTCAAGGAGTTCACAAGCAACTGGGGAACCAGACATGATTTGTAGATTACGAATAGTGCAAAAATCTCACCAAGTCCTCACGCATGGGATAAGCATTATGACCCACATGTGACCAGAGGGGCTCTGAGGCTCAGAGACATTAAGTTCTTGGCTCGAACCACAGAGTTCGTGAGTGTCAGAGCTAGACCCAGATCTCCTAAATCTCAGCACAGAAGGTTTTCTACTTCCTGTCCTCTTGCCCTTCTTCACTTGGATCGGTTTATTAATCGTTGCACTTGAGAACAGATGGGTCCAGGGTTCTGGGAACCCACATCATTTGCCAGGAGTGACTCTGATAAGACCAGGAGGTGGTCTTGCTCTGGACCCTGTTACTACTCTGTTCCCTCTTCCACGGTGGGTATGGGATCCGTTTGGGCAGGAAGCTTGGACGACCACTGGCGTCCGCTGAGCTGGCTTTCACAGCTCTCCTGGCTCTAGAGGTTTTATCGGGTTTGTGTTGAGGAGGCTTCCTTTGGATGCCAGCGACCACGCAGGATGCGAACCGTTAGCAAAGGACTGTTCGGTCTGCTCTGCTTGGTTCTGTGGACACACAGAAGGAAAGACACGTTCTGACTTAGAATGCGCTCCCTCCAGAGCTGAGTCAGGGATCAAAGTACCTCCACTGGGAAGCAGGAGGTTTCAGACTCACACAAAAGTGGCTCTGGGGCTTCCCTGGTGACGCAGTGGTTGAGAGTCCGCCTGCCGATGCGGGGGACTCGGGTTCGTGCCCGGGTCCGGGAAGATCCCACATGCCGCGGAGCGGCTGCGCCCGTGAGCCATGGCCGCTGAGCCTGTGCGTCCGGAGCCTGTGCTCCGCAACGGGAGAGGCCGCAGCAGTGAGAGGCCCGCGTACCACAAAAAAAAAAAAAAGTGGCTCTGACACCAAACTGTGTCACTTGGGGCAGGTTACCCCAATTCTTTGAACTTCACCTTTCTAATCTGAGAAACAGATTCTTGTGATTATTGTGAAGACTATGTAAGAAATGCCATACGGCTTCGGGGGCACTTAAGAAGCGTTCGTTCTATGATAATACTCACTAGCATCTCCCCTGGTTTTTATTTTGCTTTGTTTAAAACTTTTTTCGATGGGCCACTTTTTAAAAATCTTTATTGAATTATTGAACAACACTGCCTGTGTTCTGTTTCTGGGGCTTTTTCTGGCTGTAAGGCATGTGGGACCTTAGCTCCCTAACGAGGGATCGAACCCACACCCCCTCCATTGGAAGGTGAAGTCTTAACCACTGGACCACCAGGGAAGTCTCCATCCCTCCTGGTTTTTAAACCTTTGTTTTCCTTCTACTTCCTATTCCATGTCTCTTTTGGTCTTTATCTCATTCTGTTATTTTCTGACTGTTCCTCATACGATCAAGGTCCTTTAGATTCTGACCATCCCTTCTAGAGAGCAACTCCCATTGCCCAATGGTCAGCATGTGGAAGACCCCAAAAGAAGGAGCAATTCAATTTTCCTAAGAGAGTCAAGAACAGTGGCATAGAGGAGGTGATTTTGACCTAATTGTTGAGTGCAGTAGGTTACCAGGTGGAGGAATGTGCAAGGCCCCTAAGACCCTGGAGTGGCTGGAGCACCCCAGTCACTGTCACGGAGCTGGGCCAGGACAGCAGAGGAAGATGAGACTGACCAGGTTTCCTGGGGCGATCGTGAAAGCTCTGGATGTCACCCTAAACCTTTGAACGCCATGCTGTGGTTCTGGGAGGATTTTAAGCATGGGAGAGAGATGATCACATCTGCTTTTAGCTCCAGCCCATGCTGGCAATGGGAAGAATGGACAGGAGAGAAGAGAAACTAGGGAGTAAGAGACTAGTTAGGAGGTTTTCAAGGGGAACCCAGGCGAGATACGATAAGGGCCCTGATTAGAGCAAAAAAGAACGAAGATGGAGACGAGGGAATGGAGCAAGGGACATGCCCAAAACACAACACACGGGGTTTGGTCATAGATTGACACGGAAGGCAATGGAAAGACAGTATAAACATGCTTCTGAGGTTCTAGCTTGGGAGCCAGGTTTCCAGTGTCACCATTAACAGCGATTTGAGAGCAAGAGAGGCACAAAACAGGAAGAGAAATGAGTTTAGTTTGTGATACGCAGTGTTGGAGTTACCTATGGGACGGCCCGGTGAGTCCAAAAGGTATGCAAGCAAGTGGATCTGGAGTGGATTATAGTCCAGAGGCCATTTGTCATGAAGGTGATTGATAGCATTTAGGGGAGTAGATGAGATCACCATGGGATAGAGTCCCTGTTTTTTTTAAAAAAATGCTGAAACACCAGCATTTCAGAGGCATTTAGAGAAGAAGCCAGGTGAGAAGAGCAGGAAAGAATGGGCAGAAAGGTAGGAGGATGAGGAAAGGCTGAGAGGGGTTGGTGAGGGTGAAAGGAGGAGAGAAAGCAGCCATACAGTAGTTACACAAATCCACACATACGCTACAGTTCACAGAATTGTACACCAACATATGACAATTTTGCTCTAGGATGATTTAAAAATTAAAATCAATAAGATACAAATACTGAAAGAAATGAAATCAATAAAAATCAAAAAAATACAAAAATGTCTCCTAGCCACAGAGGAAACCCCTGTTAACATTTTGGCATATTTCCTTCTAGTCTTTTTTTTTCTTCTACATTTTTTGACAAGGAATTGTTTGTGCAATTAACAAGTACAAATGTAATCTTTCCTAGTTTATGTTACATTGTTTTAAAATTCCATGTGTTAAATAAAGTGTTGCCAACACAGGGAAGGAAGGAAGGAAGGAAGGAAGGAAGGAAGAAGGGGGGAAGGGGGAGGGAGGAAGCAGGGAGGGGCCATTGACATTGTTGAATCCAGCAGAGGGGAAAGACAGAATAAGCCTGAGAAGAGGATATAATTTCTTTCAAATTCATTTTAAATCCTACCTAAAGCTTAGAAGTATACATCCTTTTAGAAAGCTCTCTCCCCAGTTTTCAAAGAAGGAAAAACAAACAAATAAAACAAAACCTGCCTGCTTATTTTTTTCTGGAAAGGAAGGTGGAAGTTTCGAGCCACTGTCCACAACTCCTCGTGCATGTAGCAACATCGCCATCTGTTGGACGTGGATGACATCACCACACAGCATAAGCTCAGGGTCCAGACCCTCCCAGCAGCCTAACCCAGGAGCGCCTTCATCCCGCCCCCTCCCCCATTAAATACCCTACCACCCCCATGGCCACAAAGAATTAAGCATCAAACATTACCAGGGGGGCTTCCCTGGTGGCGCAGTGGTTGAGAGTCCGCCTGCCGATGCAGGGGACACGGGTTCGTGCCCCAGTCCGGGAGGATGCCACATGCCGCGGAGCGGCTGGACCCGTGAGCCATAGCCGCTGAGCCTGCGCGTCCGGAGCCTGTGCTCCGCAACGGGAGAGGCCACAACAGTGAAAGGCCATGTCAATCCGAAAAAAAAATACATATATTACCAGGGAATATAGGGGTGTGACCGCATTGAATGGGAGGGGCGCTGGATGTGATTTAAGCCATTTTATGGCAAAAAGGCAAGTTGATAGGTTGGTATGGAAATCGGAAGCCTGGAAGTCCCAAGTCTGGCATGCTGCTGGTGTGCTGAGACTCAGATCCTCAGATCCTCCAAATAAGACCATGTCTTTGCCACTAACAGAGAAGCACTTGGGGCTCACATCACAGCGATGTTCTTAGCAGTAATTAAGTTAACTGTTATGCTTCCAATTGCCAGTTTCCTCTCTCAATTCCTTAGTAAGTTCTAGACTCCGAGTGATAAAAGGAGTATGATTAATTAGCGTCCTCAAATGCTATACGTTCGCAGAGAGTAGCTGCACAATAAAGGAAGCTTGGCCAGGCAAAGCCTGTCATGAAAGGCAAGAAATCCTCAAGACCCCACTGGGAGAAGTGATTTGAAGAGAGGGATTTTTCCTACCCACTTCTGTGACCCGACATGAGACCACCCATCTGCTTACACAAGATCAAGCCCTGGACCGTCGCCACATTTGAGCCTTTGGTTGTAGCTCAGAGATGGATGTGTCTTAGTCTCCCTCTTCACGTAGAGGAGCCGCTGAAAGCCCTGGACACTCGGTTAATTACAGTGCTTAGATGATAGAAACTCCTGGTAAAAGAGGAAAGGTGTCACTTCCTGCTTACTGGTGAGGTAAGCAAAAACACAGTTAATTTAATTCTTGGGAAGGATACTCCGTCTCTCTACCATGCCTGATTCCTCTTCTCTCGCTCAATGACTCCATGCAGAGAAACAAGTCATTGGTTTCGGGTGTGTTATGCTTTCGTACACAGAGCGTGTTTATTTAGTGCCTACTGTAGTCAGGCACCATACAGACACACGCGGGGGATACAACAGTCGGTAAAACAGACTCAGGCTCTGTCGGCCCGGAGCTCACAGCCATGGGAGGCTCTGGGACCAGACTGTAGGGCTCCAGCCTGCCACTTCCTACCTGTGTGATCTGGGGTGGGTTGCTAAACCTCTCTGTGCCGTAATTGTCCTCACCTGGAAAACGCAGAGCATTAATAGTACTGACTGCATAAGGCTGGTGAGTATTAAGTGAGGTTGCAGTTAAGTGCTTAAGGCTGTGCCAGAGACATGGTAAGCATCTAATAAATGTAGGCAATTATTATCACATGACAAGTCCTAAGGGTCTTCATTTTTTTTTTTTTTTTTACAGTGGATCCTTGTTGGTTATCTGTTTTAAATATAGCAGTGTGTACATGTCAATCCCAAACTCCCAATCTATCTCTCCCCCTCCACCCTTCCCCTTTGGGAACCATAAATTCATTCTCTAAGTCTGTGAGTCTGTTTCTGTTTTGCAAATAAGTTCATTTATATCATTCTTGTTTAGATTCCACATATAAGCAATATCATATGATATTTGTCTTTGACGCTTTTACTTCACTCAGTATGACAACCTCTAGGTCCATCCATGTTGCTGCAAATGGCATTATTTCATTCTTTTTAACGGCTGAGTAATATTCCATTGCATATATATATATACACCACATCTTCTTTATCCATTCCTCTGTTGATGGACATTTAAGCTGCTTCCATGTCTTGGCTAGTGTAAACAGAATTGCAATGAACATTGGGGTGCATGTATCCTTTCGAACCATGTTTTTCTCCAGATATATGCCCAGCAGTGGGATTGCTGGGTCCTATGGTAGTTCTATTTTTAGTTTTTTAAGGAACCTCCATACTGTTCTCCATAGTGGCTGTATCAATTTACATTCCCACCAACAGTGCAAGAGGGTTCCCTTTCCTCCAAACCCTCTCCAGCATTTATTGTTTGTAGATTTTTTGACGATGGCCATTCTGACTGGTGTGAGGTGATATCTCATTGTAGTTTTGATCTCATTTCTCTAATGATCAGCAATGTTGAGCCTCTTTTCATGTGCTAAGGGTCTTCATTCGAGCATAATGACTATTGAACAGTGCCGATTACAGGGTTTGAAAGGGGAGGAGATTACCCTGATATTGCACTGACTTAAAACCTTACTCCAGTATTGTGGTAGGCAGAATGACCGTCCCAAAGACGTCCATGACCTCAACCCTGGATCCTGTAACTTTATATGGCAAAAGAGACTTTGAAGATGTGACTAAGTTAAGGATCTTGAAGTGAGGAGGTTATCTTAGATTATCCAGGTGGGTCCAATGTAATCACAAGGGTCCTTATAAAAGAGAGGCAGGTGAGTAGTCAGAATCAGAAATAGAAGAAGGTGATGTGATGATTGGAGCTGAGGGAGAAAAGGGGATGGAATGAGATTCCTTGGCCATGAGTCAAGGAATGTGGGAAGCCTCTAGAAGCTGGAAAATGCAAGGAAGCCTCCAGAAGGAAGAGAAGCCTGCTGACACCTTGATTTTAGCCACTTAAGATTCATTTCAGACTTCTTGCCTCCAGATCTATAAGAGAATAAATTTATGGTCTTACTCGCCACTAAGTTTGTGGCAATTTTTCATAGCAACAATAGAAAACTAATACAGATTTGAATAAGACCGTAAGCTTATTTGCTTACAATGTGTACCTTTTTTTTTTTTAATCCCGCCACGCGGCATGTGGGTTCTTAGTTCCCCGACCAGGGATTGAACCCATACCCCCGGCAGTGGAAGTGCAGTTTTAACCACTGGACCACCAGGGACATCCCTAATGTGTACCTTTTGAAACACAGCATCACAGAGCAGACAAATCACTGGGCTTGGGGTTTGAACCCTGCCTCTATACATTATTGTGTGACTTTGGATAAGTTCCTTAACCTCTCTGAGCCTCACTGTTCCATCACTAAAATAAACATAATTAGTTCAAGTGTTGGTTGCAAACGTACACAGGAGGCACCCAACGGTTGCATCGCTCTCTCCATTAGAAATACAGCGCCCTCTCCCCTCCCCCAAGAAGCTGGTAATTTAAAAGCTCCAGCTTTTCTGCACTTTAATTAAAGGTATTCACTTGAACACAGGCCACTGTCCATTTCTGAGTACTCAGCTTCTCATTAGAAGGTTGTTAGAAGTTGAGACTGACAACCTAGATACCGTATGTTTGCCACAGATAGTATTCTGGTTTCTGTTACCCTGCCCTGCTGATAACCTGAGCTCCACCCAGCCGTGCTCCCCACCCCTACTGGTGAGAGTCAGAGACCCCCTGGCTGAGAGTCTGTCCTCTGCTCTGGGGCACCTTGTCATCAGCACACCCATTCACCACCCTATTTTGGAGTGCTAGAGAAATAAGATCAGAACCTTCACATGCCCGTTGGAAATACCGCTGCTACTATTATTGCTACCAACAATAACGATGGCCAGCACCTGTTACTGCCACTGCACTGGAGACTTTGTATAAGACCCCAGGGCGGCAAGGGGTGCGGGGTGCCGTTCATCCCTCCCAATCTTTTCCTGGGAGGGTGTTTTGCTAAGAAGAAAAATGTAGCCTGTTAATAGAATAGCATAGCATAATTCTTGCATGCTTGCATGCGGCAAGTATGCAATAAAGGTGGTCCATATTAGCAAACAAAAAAGTTCGTCTCGTAGATTCCCACTCACAGATGAAAGTCTCCGCCCCACTCCCCCTCCCCCAACCCCATCTCTGCTCCCACCTCCAGCTTCAAAAAGAGCCAAGGCATTCATTCCACCCTAAACCACTGTCAAAGAATAACAAGATAGTACTCGTGGAACCAGAACGTGAACTCGGTGGGGAGTGAGGTGAAGATGGAGGGCTGCACGTAAAAAAAGATGAAATAATGCCATTTGCAGCAACATGGATGGACCTAGAGACTGTCATACTGAGTGAAGTAAGTCAGACACAGAGAGACAAATATCACATGATATCGCTTAAAAGTGCAACCTGGAAAAAAAAAAAGGGTACAAATGAACTTATCTACAAAACAGAAATAGAGTCACAGATGTAGAAAACAAACTTATGGTTACCCAGGGGTAAGGGCGGGGGAGGGATAAACTGGGAGATTGGGATCGACACATACACGCTACTATATATAAAATAGATAACTAATAAGGACCTACTGTATAGCACAGGCAGCTCTACTCAATACTCTGTAATGGCCTATATGGGAAAAGAACCTAAAAAAGAGTGGATATATGTATATGTATAACTGATTCACTTGCTGTACACCTGAAACTAACACAACATTGTAAATCAACTATACTGCAATGAAAATTAAAAAAAAAAAAAAGATGGAGCGCTGCCCCGTGGGCACCCTGGGGAGCACGGTGAAGGAGGGATTGTTAGGGAGGAGGGACTCACGGATGTCCACATCCTATTGAAGAGGAAAGCTCCCTCTTGCCTTCCCCCTGGACTCTCTCTGGGCAGGGTCATCTAAGTGTGTGGTTTTCATCCTGGTCATGAACTGCACCTTTCCATCTTTCCCAGGGTTGCAGACAGAGCTAAGATACTGCCTGCAAACACCTTATTTCACTGACTCCTTATGAGAACCTGTTAGATGGTGATATCGTTCCCATAACGTAGACGAAAGGTTGACGCCCAAGAATCAACGTGTCCAAGGGAACCACCTGTCAGAGCCAGGATCCCAACCCCAGTCACCCCGGGCCTGCACCGTCCCCAGGCCTGGCCTGCCCCGCCCTGCCACCGTTGCTGGCCTTCGCATCCCCTCCCCACGAAGGTCCCCAGAGCCAAGAACGTTTCTAACGCCTCCTCCAACAAGGCCCGGAGTCCTGGGTGGTCTAGAGACCTTGAAGCAAGCTCCGAGCTTTATCCCAGAACAAATGAGAAACGGGGAAGGAAGGGTCCTTCCCAAGCTGGAAACAGCTGGGCCCAGCTGAAGAACAGGATGAAATCACCTCTCGGCCCAGCTCCGTCCTTCAGGAGGAGGCCTGTCTACCACAGGGTCTTGGAGGGAGGCCAGGGACTTCTGCAGAGAGCGGGCACTGCCGGGCCACACAGTGTGGAGAAGGGGTGGCAAAGGACGCGGGCCAGCTGCTGGGAAGGGGCGGCCCTGAGCCTGGAGGGCTGCAGAAACGCCCCTGCAGCTCTGAGCACAGCGGGGACTCAGGCCGAACTTCCAGGGTCTTCTTGGTCCTCACAGAGAATCACACTTTCCCGGAGCACCTACCGTGTGTGGCAGGCAGTGCGCTGCGTGCTTCAGAGATGCTACCAGGACAGTCAGAGAACGTTTCAGGGTCAAAAGGCCTCCATTCCCAGCCTGCAGTGAGCCTGAAACCTCCTCCACTGAGGGCTCTGCTTGAGTTCAAGTTCAACCCTATCCTGGGCCTTTTTCTTTAAACTGAGCTAGACCATACGGCCCTGCTCTTCCTGGGTTCACCTCTGGTTCTAAATCGTCAGTGTACGTAAGGATCACCGATTTCGTAGGTCCAGTTAGGAGGCTGGGAAGATGCATGTTTAACAAGCATCTCCAGGTGACGTCACCACCCCACCCTGGCCACACACACCACGCAGCCTTTGGGATCTCAGTTCCCCAATCAGGGATGGAACCCGGGCCGCGACAGTGAAAGCCCGGAATCCTAACCACTAGGCCACCGGGGAACTCCCCTACAGGTGGCTTTTTTAGGCAGATTGGCCCCAGACCACACTTGGAAGACGCTCCTGTTTTTCTAGACCACGGCCTCAAAGCCCTCCTTTTTCAGACCTCACAGTAGCATATGGTACCAACACCCTTGCCCTCAGAGCTCCTGGCTTCTGCCCGGACATCCAGGCCAGCTTCGTGCATTTTCATTTCAGCACCTCAGTGGCACAGCCAGCATGTACTGGATTGAGTTTTGAACCTCATCAGGCACCCGACCGAGAAAATCTTCCTTGTGTCGCACTAGCAGAGCTGTGCCCACAGGTCTGCTTGCAGGAGGGCCCTGCTTTGAAATGTGTCTTGCCTGGTGGGTTCCTCTCTTTGGATTGTTGGTCCCCAGCGTCCCTTCCTCCCTCACTTGACTCAAGAATCTCTTCTCCAGGCTCAGGGACTCTTTCCAACCCCACCCCGGCCTCTCCCGATCCAGCCTGGGCCCCGAAATCTTCACCCACCCGAGACTGCTCTTTGCCCACCAAGGCTCCACGGCAGGGGAGAGAGTCCTGAGGCTTCCAGCATTCTTGGGCGTCACAAAAATATGCGGTCAGGCAGGAAGGAGAAATAGAGCGAAGAAGTGCTTTTCAGAGTTTGCAAAGGAGTTTGCAAATGGCAGGAGAGGATGAATAGGTAATCGCGGAAGTCAGACACGGGGGCCCAAATTAGACCCCTGGGAGGAGGACGTTTCTTTGAAGTTTCTGGTCTGGGCTTAAAGTTTAAAGGCGTTGTACATTGTACTCCACCATAGAGCAGTGCGTTGGTTTGAACATACAATTAATGTTTGAAATCAGTTGTCAGTAAGGGGGGAAATATGAAGAAATCCCTCTCGTGATAAATCTAGGTCTTTGTCTGCTGTATAACATTTTTTTAATTTCGTTTTTTTTCTTTACAGCTTTCATTTCCTTGCAATACTACTTTTTTTTTCCTATTTCTTGGCTGTTCCCCGACCAGGGATCAAACCCATACCCCCTGCAGTGGAAGCACAGCATCTCAACCACTGGACAACCACGGAAGTCCCCATGATTTTGGAAGTTAGGTTTTAACACTCCAAGACGTAGAAAGATTCTCTGATTCATTTCTCAGAGATGCCCAGAAAGGGTGCAGCGAGATGCACGTGGTGGCAGGGAGGAGAGCGGCGAGGGTCTGGAGCATGAAATGAGCCAGGGTCTCAAGGCTCCATGACAGACTTGGGATTTAAAGGGGAGGGAAGTTAAAGGAAGCAAGGAAGATGGTGTAGACAACGTGGCCTGCCATCACTGGTCCCGCTAAGAGACACAGATGAGAAGAATATGAGGGTATTGTTGCTGGTGATGAGCACGGAATATGGGAAGCACAGGAAAAAACTGACCTCCCCCCAAACCCGAAGGAAAGCATCTTCTCAGCCCCCTCCTTTTACAGATAGGAAACCGAAGCCCAGAGAGAAGCAACCTGCCCAAGGACATCGGCCATGAGTCTAGAGCCTGGCTGTGCTGGGCCTTGCACTATTGTCCCAGCCTGGGCTCTGTTCTCGGAGCCATACTGCTTCCAGCCCAAGCATCTCCCCTTCCGGTACCTGGCTTCTCATTCATCACAAGGCTTCCAGAGCTTCTGTGATAGGCACCAACGTGCAGCACACTGACCTGCAGTAAATCACTGCAGCTAATGGGCTCCTTGCTCCCCACGGCCAAGTGCAGACAGCCCTGCTCTCACTCACTCATGCAATAGGACAGCTGAGGCCACAGCTCGCCTTGAGGAAAGTGTGGGAACCAGGACACAGGAGAGAGCCTTTCCCCTCCCCCTTGCCTCCTTGCCTCCGTCCTTCCTCCTTCCCTCCCTCCCTCTTTCCTCCTTCCTTCTGGCGTCACACACATAGGACACTATAAACAAACAATTTCTTTGTTAAACTGTGATTCCACCACCTCGGTCATTGGGAACATCCCCCTAACACAACAGGGTCACTTTAAGGTTCTGAGGGTCTTACTCAGTGTGAAAAAGCACATGAAGGGCAGCTTTGGTGACGACCACCCGTCCACACAGGAGGCTGCAAAGATGCTTGTATCCCTGTCTCCAGGTGTTCCAGGTGGGACACCTCTCTACTGCTTCCAGGCCAAGCTCCAGCCTCCGGAATCCCTTACCAGCTGCCTCGGGTGACAGCTCCCGTGACAACCGGCCAGCTCTCCCTCATGCGGATCTCACGGCCTCCCTGGTGTGCTGCACGGGTCACCACTGCTCTGAAGCCTGCAGACCCCTCTCCATTCCCCCAACCTGGGAGACTCTCATCCGGGTCCTGGGAGCTCAGCCAAGGACTTGCCTTGCTGCTCCTAGACATTGCGTCCATTCTTGAGATGCCCCTTCTCCTAAGGGCACAGGCCTCAGCCGTTTACCTCTTGGTGCCTCAGTTTCTTCTTCTATAAAATACTCAAAGGATTATCGAGAGATTATATGAGTTGGTGTACGTAATACGTTTAGAACGTCGGCTGCCACACAGTAAATATCATATAAGCAATTACTACTGTCATTCACGGTGTGCACCAGCTGCCTCCCTCAAAAAAAAACCAAAGATCCCTTAGGCTGCATTACTGAGAATATAACCTGTAGATTGGTGGAGGTGATAAGACTTACGTACGTAATTTCCAGTGATCAGACCACACATTGTGTATGTCAGTTTCAGGGGGGAATATTTTCAGAGAAACTTAGATAAACTGAAGGACATGCAAAGGAGATGAATCCAATGGTGTAGAAACTTAAGACCTTCTCGTATGAAAAGGGCCTGAAAACCAGAGATGGTTAATCGTAGGCAGAGAGACTTGGAGGAATGAATGGGGGCATAGAAGTCATCCTCAAATATATGAAGGGGCAATTTTTTCATCTGCATCTTTGTGTCCCCAGCTCCTGGTAGGATGCGTGGCATTTCAGTCACGCTTAATCAGGGTTAGCTAATGATTGAGAAGGCCATCAGGTAATCCATCAACCAATGAACACTCATATGGACAACATCTGAATGGCCCTCACAGGCAGAGACCTGATACAAGAAATTACTGGGAAATAAAAGAGTAATTAATATAAAGACATTTTAAGAATAATTTTTACAGAGAGTCAGGGAGCTTCTTTGCCCTTGGAGGCCTCTCTGCTAGTGTTCTGTTCAGGATGACGTGCAGGATGGTGATCCTGCTGGAAGAGGGAGTCAGAACTGCAACTTGGACACGAGCACTTTCCAGGTTTTGTATGCGGGATCTTAGTTCCCCCACCAGGGATTGAACCCGTGCCCTCAGCAGTGAAAGCAGTGAAAACTTGGAGTCCTAACCACTGGACTGCCAGGGAACTCCCCAGATTTTGTGTTTCATGGACAATAAAAGTTTTCCCCACCAAAACACCAGAGGACTGACGGAGGGTTGCCAACTTTTGGCCAACAGTGGATATGAAAACAAATTCAATTATCATCTGCTATTGTAGCCATTCTGTTAAAAAATAAATAAAAGGGCACATTCACATTTTAACAAGAAGGAAGAATATGATCTCAGAATAAAGGAGATCCTTTAAATTCACAATTTCAGCTCTCTGAAACCTCAGGCTGGTCTCACCATTCTTCTGTGACCCAGTGAAAGCATCACTCAGCAGTACCAGTTTGCGAGTCCATGTCTGGGAATGAGTGCACGCAATGAATGGCTTCCAGGTCCTGTCTTTGTCTGGGTGCTGATGGTTCCTGGCCCATAAATGGAGCCAGGTCCTTAGTAGATGTTCATCATATATTTGTGGAAGGAAAGTCTGAATTGTGTGCAGTCATTTGATATCAGGAAGCACCACTCACCCCAAGATAGAAACCTCATCTGGATAGACACAGAGGCAGGACATCTGTCCAACACCCCCAAAAAGTACATGGAGGAAAAAAATCAATCAAAACTTATGAAGACAGAGGAGCATGTACCTTGCTCTGCTCTGGCTGACCTTTGGAAAGCTGTATTCTCTTAGCACCTACATTTCCCCCACCGTTAGTGATAACCCTCTTATTTCTACAGTGTTCGGCAGTTAACACGGAGCTTTCACGTCCATCACATCACTTGCTCATTCATCAAATATTTCTGGATACATAAATATTCAGTACACCCTGTACTAGGCACTGTGCCTGGGATAGGTGCACCTCACCCAGACATGGCCTTCCCTACCTCCCCAGACACCAGGGTGCCCCTGCTCTGTGCTCCCCTCCCTAGACTGTAAACTTCTTACAGAGCAGGGGTTGCATCCTTTTATCTCTGGATGCCCAGCCTCTGGAAGGGTGACATGATCAGAGAATGGAAAGACGGCTCTGCTGTCTCTCAGCTAAGTAGTGTAGCTGTCCAGGTTAGACATCTCAAAAGTATTTGATGGGATGAGCCCTGAATGCAGGGAGAACTACATAGTTTGTGGAGCCCAGTGCAAAATGGAAACATAGGACCCCTTGTTCAAGAGGGAGGACGAAAGTGCCCTTAGAGGAACTGAAATACAAAGGTTCTTCCTCTCTTTCGTGGCCTCTCTTTCAACTAGTCAGAGTGTGTTTTTATGTGCTATTTAACATTATTCTAAGGGATGAATTTGGGCATTTTAAATTACTAGCAGGAATTTTACTGTTCATCTTTATATCGTGCAATGCTTTTAAACGCGAATGTAAACACATTTAACTCATGAAGAATCACCGACATTACACAATTTGAATTTGGTAGTTTTTACCTCATTCTTACCAGAACAGTGGAAACAGCAGAAACTAAGTCAACTGTTGTTATTTCATTTCTGGATGCACACACATTCTACCCACCCTCTGTCTTCAGGAAAGGGAACTCTGGGTTGCCCTATCTTTGCCTTTTGCTCTATGCCATCATCCCCGGCATACGTGAGGACTCATACCAGGAAGCAACACATGTAAGAACAGATAGGATGGGATAAGATTCCTCGGTGGTTCACGCTTCTTAGAACGCCGCTGCCTTCTTTCTGCGTTCAAGCCAGGTTCTAGCTCAAATGGAAAGCATGGCGTCTCGGGGCTGTCAGCACCTCCATTTACTTTGGTGTGGATGTAACACACCTACCTTGTACTCATTTGCGCCGTGCTGCCCTCCCACGTATCAGAATCCGGTGCTCACGACACATCACACACACTACCTGTGAGTGGAGAGCTAAGGCACTGTGGGCACACATGCTGTGCACGCTTCATTGTACCATTAGATCCACTGACAAAATGCAAGGTCAAGGATAAAATTAAGGATTTCAAGACTGTGGCAGCAGGGCATGAAACCAAGCTGGGGCCTTTCTAAGCATGGAACCCTATGTGGCTACACGAGTCACACACCCGTGATGCCAGCTCTGCCTAGATGGGACCAAGGGCTCGCAGCCAAGGGAATGGCCCCGATGAGGTCCTGGCTGGAGCATCAGTAGCTCCTGAAGAGCCCAGAGGCCCACAGACAAGTTTAGCCAGTTAGACCTGGGTAAACAGGGAGCACTGGTTACTTCGGGGAGCCTCCTTAGCCAGGAGAAAAGCACTCCGGGTCCTGCCAAGAGAACAGCAAGCAAGGCTCTGTTGCCCCCTGGGAATTACGGATGAAAATGTGGGGTGAGGAACAAGAGAAAGCAGATGCGAGCTTCCGAAGCCCAGCCTCAGAGGAACCTCTTTGAGCCCAGAAAGGCGGAAAGGGTCAAGACAACGTTTCCAGGCCCACCAGGACTCAGATTCCCCGGCAATTCCAGTCCTAGCCAAAGAAGGGCGTCTTGCATACGCGCTGATGAGAGATGCCATCAGATCAGAAACGGGAGGGCACCGAAATTAGACAGGACCAGCCATTTGTTGCCGGCAGAGCAGCCAGGTGGGTTTCCTATTAGGACATGGCCCACACCTGGCCCTGACTCAAGCATTGCCAGATGGAAATTTGGGCCACCACCCTTCACCTACGGCGGACAAAACGGCTGACAGTCCTCTTCAAACACAAAGCAAGAGAACTGAAGAACCGTTTCTTATGCCGTCCCCTCTGGAGTGCCCTTTCCCCACGTCTGGCATAACCATCTCTTTCTCTTAATTGAGATCTCAGGATAATTGTGGTGTTCCTTGATCACCTCGTCTAAGGAGGTCTCCCAAGGCTCCGTGATGGTAGAAACAATGTACTTGTTGCTCACCTGTGGGTACCAGCATCTAACATAGTGCATGACACACAGTTGGTAATTAGTAAGTATTTGTTAAATCCCTCTGGAGTGCCCTTTCCCCACGTCTGGCATAACCATCTTTCTCTTAATTGAGATCTCAGGATAATTGTGGTGTTCCTTGATCACCTCGTCTAAGGAGGTCTCCCAAGGCTCCGTGATGGTAGAAACAATGTACTTGTTGCTCACCTGTGGGTACCAGCATCTAACATAGTGCATGACACACAGTTGGTAATTAGTAAGTATTTGTTAAATGAATGAATGGATGAATGCTAAGGGAAGTAATATTTTTTTTCTTCTCCCCTACGCACGTAATTCTTTTCTGGGTGTTTTGCAAATGCAAATCGTACCTCTCCCTAGGATGCAGGCAGGGTAAGCGTTACAGATTTCGTTTGCATGCAGTACAGTACAGCGCTTGTATACAACACTCAAAAAATGTTTGATGAATGAATGAACGAATCATTGAATGAAGGAGCAATTGGGCATTTGCCCAAAACTTGCCGGACTGAACTGAATTAGGCAGACCTGTGTGTGTAAAGAAAGTGCCACATCCTCGCGACAGCCAACATGTGCGCTGCATTTGTCAGTGGGGCTTTCTTACACCTGGTTCCCTCAGATGCTTGTCACCCATCAGCTCGCTAATGGGATCGTAAAGGAAAGGGATCCAGGGTCCTGGGCTTTCTCAGAGTCCTCCGCTCAAAGCCCTTTTAATGCGAGTTCCTGACTCGATTGGGTGTGGAAAGAAGAGAAAAGGTGATGAATGGCCCCAATCCGGGGAAACTCAGATACCTGACTTTGTTCTTATCTCTGGAAGAATGCGGCAGCCTGAAAGAGTCAGCAGCCGGCACGCTGAGTCATGATGAACTAAGAAACTCAGGAATGTCCCTTGATAAATGTTTTCTGGATAAATGAATGGATGCTTCTGTTGCTTATTACCTTTTAAGTGAATAGGGTCAAAGGTTGGTATTAAGCCAAGGCTCATGGGGTAAGATATTCTTTGTGACCTGGCAGGAATTATTACCAAGGGCAGACCGGGCCAGCCAGTTCACATGGCTAATGAAGGCAAGGTCACAGGTTTGAGGCCCCCTAGAGACTAGTTATCGGCAGGCAGAGGGAAAATCTGCTTCGCAGCCACACTCTGGGCTAACTCTGGGCGACCATCTTGCAAATTCATGCATTTGTCTGGGAGGGGAGGGCATCGCACGGACGGCTTAGCTGAAAACCTCCATCAGAGGAAAACAGGTGAATTCTTGCTGGCCTCTGCACAGGACGTGTTAAGGATGAGAATGATGACAATGCTCGTAGCATCAATCGAGAAGTCGCTCTGCGCCAGGTAGCGCGCATGGATTTTCTCAATGAGTCCTTACAAGCAGGTATTCATCGTCCCACTTTCCAAAGGAGAAAACTGAAGCGGTTAACAAGGTGCTTTCACACCCACTCTTATTCACGCAATCTAATTGAATCCGATGCAGCCTTGCGAGGGAAATTTCATTCTCCTTCTTTTACAGATGAGAAAACAACAGGAGGAAGGGATCAGCTGACCTGCCCAAGATCACCCAGCTGGGAAGTGGCAGAGGCTGATCCCAGACGCAAATGTTCCCGAAACCCATTCCGTTCTCTGAACCACGAGACCAAGGGGCGCTGTTTTTTCTTGACAAGCAGATTAATAACATGGTATTTACCGATGCAAAGGGACTAGTTCAAAATCAATGAAAGCAAGGCCTTGGTTGCAAAGAACTGCCCCCTAAGGCATCACCTGGGCTAATCTCCCGGTTCCAAGGCTGAGAAAGGGGGCGGTGAGATGCAGAGGAAGAGACAGCCTTCAAGCCAGAGGACCTTTTGGCAAGTCCCAACTTTACCGTTCACTGGCACGTGACTCAACGTCTCTAGGCCAGGTAGGCACTGTTCTAAATGCTTTAAACGCATCACAACCCTTGGAAGTGGGCATTAATGGTCTTATTCTGTGGGTGAGAAAACTGAGCCGAAAGGAGGCTAAGCATCTCCTTCAAGGTACCCAATTAGAAAGCGGCAGAGTTGGAACTTCAGTCCGGGTGCTCCAGCTCTAGTGCCTGTGCTCTGAACACAGGAATAATATAAGAATTGGAATAATAATAATACCACCCATCTCATAGGCTTTGGGGATCTGAGGCATGTAAAGCGTTACAAGTGTGTGGCCTGTAGTGCGTATTCGATACAGGACACGTTTTATCCTTAAATAAATTTCCCACCTCCACGGATTCATTCTCATTTTTCAGTAGGTGCTTAGGAACCTCCTGAGTGCCTACAGCCGGATGATACAGACAGACGGTCCCGGACAACCCAGGATTTGAAATTAAACATTTTGTGCACGGGCTGAGCTACAAGTCCTAGAAAAACATCTAGCCCAGCAGCCTGACACTGGCGCAGAGCAGGTTCACTAGTGATGGGGGTTAGCTCAGGGTTTCTACTGGCCACAGAAGACAGAGCACAGCAACAAGAAATCGGGAGCAATTTACGCTCAAGGTACAAGTCTACATCGAGGAGGTCTGCCTTCAGCCAGCAGGACCTGAGTCATAGGCGTGGGTTCAGGGACAAGGCTACAAGCCCCGGGAAGACGATCTTCCTAGGACAACGCAGGGCTGGGAAGTATCTACACTATGAAAATGGGGACTTTGGCACAGAGAATGAGGAGGGATGGGTAGCTGGTATCAGGATGGCTTAATCCCAGTTACCAGATAACCGGGCAAAGACGGGGCGTAGAGGAGCAGCCCAAGGGGGGCCTGAATTTTAGTTTCATTCAACCCACCTAGGGTTTCTAGAAGTTCTCCAGCCTTGGGACAGCAGGGGTCCTGAGAGCTCCAGCTGACAGTGAAAGATGTGTCCCAAGGCAGCGAACCAGGCAGGGCCCGACCTTTCAGCCTGCAGCTGGATAAGCATTTGTCCCAAAGGCCAGGGTGGGGATTCTTTCATTCGGTAGAGTGTTGGACCAGACGACCTCTAACACACCCTCCAAGTCTGCAGTCCCCTGATGGCAACAGGCTCATTACCCCTGTGCTCACCCCACCCCCTCCAGGACCACCACGCGTTATCTTTGGGCTCAACCGAGGCATCTTAGGACTGCTTACATGATAACGCTTTCCTTCCAAATACAGAGACAGCACAAGTCTTTGAAATCTGAACCTGGCAGAGATGTCTCTGAGAACCATCTCCCTACAAAGTCAAGGTCATCCTGAGATCTGCGATTCCACAGTCGTGCGTCTGTTCTCCAAGGGGACGTGACGGCCGTGGGGAGGCCGGAGCCCCTAGAGTGGCACTAGGTCTCTCGAGGAGCAGGGATGGGACGGTCCCAGCCGTCAGTGGAGCTCTGTGGCCTCCGTGCAAAGAGAGGAACACCCTGTCTGAGGAATGCAACCTCCAGAGCGCTGAAGACAGCCACGCTTTGCCATTATGAAACCCCAAACACTCTGGGTGAGGTGGGTTTTTTAAAAGCATATTCTGCTACCACTGAGGAGCCTTGGAAATGTGGACAGCACACCACCCAAGCCACTAAACGCCCAGACAGCTCGGGACAGAGGCAAGAACAAGGAGCCCATGAGTCTGGGGCAGAGCGTCTCAAAGAAATAAACATGTGGTGAAGGTATTTCCACAGCCGGTAAATACTGTCTTTCAGGGGGTTCAGAAGGGGACCAGACAGCCTGCCCCCGCGATCCCCTGATAAAAAAAAGTGACACTGTGTATCGAAGGAGCAGGCAGCCAGGCTCAGAAGCCAGCCGCCCTTTAATTTACAGGCCGTAAATGATGGAGCTCATGATCTATTGCCCCTGACTCGGGGGGATTTATTCTGGCTAAGAGCACACACAGAGCCACTGATAGAAGTAATGGTCTTGGGTGGAAAAAGGTCGGGCTCTCGCTAAATGCTAAGTAAAGATGTTCGGAACAGACAGTTATATTACTGAGAGATGGTTCCAAATACATCACAGGAAGCAGCTCACACTACCCATCCCCGCTGAGGTCGAGCTGGAGGGGAGGAAAATCTGGGAGGCCGGATCCTAGGGAGGGAGGGTCTGCAGCAGCTAGCGGCAAGCCTTGACCCCTAATGACCTTTCCACCGCACATCTTTGCAAGTTGGCCACTTACCCCAGGTCTGGCCCCATCAAAACCTGCTCTCAGGTAAAGGCTGGTTCCTCTCCTTCACGAGAGCTGCTGGACCAAAATGCCTTGAGGTCCTAAACCTCATCTGTTGCGTGATCACCGTGATACCAGAGACAATTCAGAGCCGTCACAGAAGAGAGGCTCAGTAAATCTTCATTTCATGAATAGACAGAAAGTCTGTTTCCGTTCATTCATCTATCCATCCATCCATCTATCTATCCATCCATCCATCCAATCAGTATTTCCCAAAGGGCATGATTGTTACAAAGACAGAACATATTTCATGCTCAGTGCCAGGCCAGCAAGAGAGAATGTAATAGTGTTTCATTTTCACTGTACCTATATTTCACGTTGTCATCTATACATGGCAAGTGATACTGATTTTTCATTTATGGTATGATATAAAAAAATTTTTTGTCAGATTTCTTCATGTAAAACAAGGGTGTCACTGTAGATTAAAATAATTAAAGAAGAGCCCGTGTGTTACAAGAATACGGCGAAAACCTTAAAGGTGTTTCAGGAATGGCTGAACGTTGGCCAATGCCACAGCCAACAAACACTTATTGATTAGAGACAGTTGTAGAGGTAGTAAAGTCCAAGGCAAAAGGCATCTAGAAGGTAAGTTACGTTTTTCCAAAATTATTCTTTGTATGCTTATCGACATTGTCTGTCTTTTTCACTCCTGTTGTTTGTCATTAGTAGAATCCTATCCTTTTCTGATTTTTTTTTTTTAAATCAGTCACCGTTGGGAGTTCCCTGGTGGCCTAGTGGTTAGGATTCCGGGCTTTCACTGCCATGACCCAGGTTAGATCCCTGGTAAGGGAAGTGAGATCCAGCAAGCCACGTGGCACAGCCAAAAAATAACAATAATAAAATAAAATAAAACCAGTCACTGTTATGGACTGAATGCACCCCCCACGATTTGTATGTTGAAACTTTAACCCCCAGACCCTCAGTAAATAACTTATTTAGAGACAGGGCTGTTAGAGAAATTAAAATGAGTCGGTTGGGTGAGCCCTAATCCAATCAGACTAGTGTCTTTACAAGAAGAGAAGATCTGGACACACAGAGAGACCCCAGGAATGTGTGTACACAGAGGGAAAGACCATGTGAGGACACAGCAAGAAGATGGCCATCTGCAAGCCAAGGACAGAGGCCTCAGGAGAAATCAAACCTGCCAACACTTTGATATTGGACTTCCAGCCTCCAGAACTGTGAAGATATAAATGTCTATCAAATGTTTGGGCCCCCCCACCCAGTCTCTGGTGCTTCGTTACGGCAGCCCTGGCAAACAAATACAGTCACTACGCTTTGCATTTTATTACGTTGCTCAGGACGTGCCACATAAACAGGTCTGGATGTTGAGGGCAGAGAACTGGTGGAAACCTGTGACTGTGCACGTGGGACCAGCATGGAGCTGGAGAAGCTGAGTTTTCATTGGTTAACACCACCCGTGAGTAAGCTGCTCTAAAAGCCACTTCTGAGGCACCTTCGCACGAGAAGAGGTTTTGAAAACACACATCTTCCTATAAGTTATATTATTTTATTTCATAATTTATATAGTGCCAAATTATTTGCTAGTCCTACGTAAAATGTCTAACCATTCTGTTTCAATGGGTTGTGTGAATGAAACCTCAAATTTTCTCCCTACATTGGCTGAAAATTCATGCATTTTGTGTTGTATCATCCACCCAAACTACACTTGCGTTCACATGTGGCGTCAAGTGTTCTGTATCCTCCGGTTAGAAAATGAGTTCATCACGAAATAAGGCCATTTGCAGCAACATGATGGACCTAGAGATTATCATACTTAGCGCAGTAAGTCAGAAGGAGAAAGACAAGTACCATATGATATCACTTATATGTGGAATCTAAAATGACACAAATAAACTTATCTGCGAAACAGACCCACAGACATAGAGAACAGACTTGTGGTTGCCAAGAGGGAGTGGGGTTGGGGACAGTAAGTCAGAAGGAGAAAGACAAGTACCATATGATCTCACTTATATGTGGAATCTAAAATGACACAAATAAACTTATCTGCGAAACAGACCCACAGACATAGAGAACAGACTTGTGGTTGCCAAGAGGGAGTGGGGTTGGGGAGGGATGGACTGGGAGTTTGGGGGTAGCAGATGCAAACTATTATATATAGAATGGATAAACAACAAGGTCCTACTGTATAGCACAGGGAATTCTATTCAATATCCTGTGATACGCCATATCAGAATATGAAAAAATACTGTGTGTGTGTATATATATATATGTATAACTGTACAGTCACTTTGCTGTACAGCAGAAATGCACACAACATTGTAAATCAACTAAACTGCAATTAAAAATGAAAATGAGCTCATCATAGCAGGTTAAGGTCCTTACCCACATCCTTAAACAGTGGCGTCGTTCGCCTTATGAAAATGACGATGATGAATAACAAACAGACCCTGCCTCGTGGAGCTTCTCATCAAGTAGAAGAAAAAGACAAGCGAAAACATCAGGCCCAGCCAAGACGGAGTAAGCCGAGCACAGCCTATCTCCTCCGCCAATCGCAACTAAAAACTCTGCCAAGTAAAACCTTATTGAGCCAACTGGCAATTCCACGCTGAGATTTCAATACCTGTCTCTCAAGAGTTGCTAGAACAGTAAGGATACAGAAGATGTGAACAACACACTCAACCATCAAGACCCAATTGACATTTATAGAACACCACTCGATACCGGCATAATACACATTCTTCCCAAAGGTACATGAAACACTTACCAAGGTAGATTGTATTCTGGGCCATAAAAGACCTTAATACATTTAAAAGGATTCAAGTCACACAAAGTGTGTTCCCTGACCACATGGATCATGTAACTTCTCTGAGAGGCAGTGCTCTCATCTGTAAATGGGAATAACAATCTCTACCCTTTAGAGAGTTCATATGAACTTCAGACGCATTAATAGGTAAAAGAACTTCAACATAAAAGGTGTTCAACAATGTAACCATTACAATAAAATGTAACTATTATAAAAATAGCCAGTCTGGTAAATTGTCAGCAGCCAGCATAGATGCCCCAGTGAGTTCCCCAGTCAAAATATGTGCTTCTCCCAACATACAAATCAAGTGCCCTAAAAAAAAAAAAAAAAAAAAAAAAAAAAAAAAATGCGCCATCCAAAAAAAAAAAAAAAAAAAAAAAAAAAAATCAAGTGCCCTCATGGGATGTGCTGAGAACAAATAGGAGGATTCTCATAACCGTGCTTTATAGGCTAAAAACCACACATTTACTAAAAGTAAAGTTTAATAACTATTATTATTAACATCCAGGATTACAAATGTATTTATGTTCTGATACCAGGACATGCCACATTTCTTTTTTTGCCTAAATTCCTCTTTAATAGTGTACATTTTAAAAGCCAGTAATATGATGGTTGTTTTCAGAGTACTGAGATAAAAACACACACATTCACCCCCGTACACATACATCATACATGTCACACATATATCATGTATAAATACACTTATAAGAATAATTTGCAGGGACTTCCCTGGTGGCGCAGTGGTTAAGAATCTGCCTGCTAATTCAGGGGACACAGGTTCAATCCCTGGTCCGGGAGGATCCCACATACCGCAGAGCAATTAAGCTCATGCGCCACAACTACTGAAGCCCGCACACCTAGAGCCCATGCTCCACAACAACAGAAGCCACCGCAATGAGAAGTCCGTTCACTGCAACGAAGAGTAGCCCCCGCTCGGCGCAACTAGAGAAAGCCTGTGTGCAGCCAAAAATAAAATTAATTAATTAATTTTTAAAAAAAGAATAATTCCAAACACATAAAATATGAATGCTATTCTGTATTCATATACACATGATTTATTACATATTAATGAACATATGCACAAATGTTATGGCCATTTGCAATAACGCCACCTTAAACATACACAAACATAAAGTATAAAGGCTTATAATAGGAATGTCAGCTTATAATCATATATTAACTTACTATTTACAAAGCAATTTCATATTCATCGCTTCATTTTAGGGTCTCAATTGTCTTGCACTGGAGTCAGGCTAGATATCATCCCAGCAAAGCATAATGGGAGAAGCATGGGTTCTACGATTTGGTTTCAAATCCTAGTTTCGAATCCTAGTTAAGTCTGTTACAGAAGCAAACTCATAGGCATAATGATAATAAAACGTGGTAAGTACAGTGGGAAACTGAAATAGGTATTAGGAAGCCCAACCTCATGTGCATGTGAGCGACAGGCAAGGCAGACTGCCTGGAAGAGGTGCCATCTGAACTGTCTTCAAAGGATGGCTGACACAGAGCAGTGGATCCCAGGGGATCTGGAACACACACACACACACACACACACACACACACACACACACACACACACACACACACACACACACACACACACACCACAAGACATATTATCAATCCATGGTCAAGGTCTAGCTTAGTGGTTCTCAACCTGGAGTAACTTTGCCCCCAGAGGACATTTCCAGAGATATTCTTAGTTGTCACAACTGGAGGGTTGCTACTGGCATCTAGTGAGTTGAGGCCATGGATGATTCTAAACATCCTACATTACACATGGCAGATCCTCATAAAGAGAACTATCTGGACAAAAATGTCAGTAGTGCTGAGCAGGACAAGAAATCACCTTCACTGGTTCCTCTTCTTCCTCTCAAGTCCTAAACCTGGGTCCTCTCCTTGGGTCTATCCATGGCCCATCTTATACATATGCTAGGGACTGAACTGTGTCCCCCTAAAATTCATATGTTGAAGCCCCAGCACCCATTGTGACTATATTTGGAGACAGGACTTTTAGGAGGCAATTAAGATTAAATGAGGTCATAAGGGTGGAGTCCTACTCTGATAACACTGGTGTCACTATAAGAGAGAGATCCTTTCCCCCTCCCCCTCCCCCCCCCTCCACGTACATGTACCTAGGGAAAGCAAGGGGGTGCTGTCTACAAACCAGAGGCCTGACCATGCTGGCATCCTGAACTTGGACTTCCAGCCTTCAGACAGAACCATGAGAAATAAATTTCTGTTGTTAAGTCACTCAGTCTCTGGTGTTCTGTTATGGCAGCCCAAGCAGACTAATACACCCACCCCCGTGCTCTCCTTTGGTGATTTCACTCATTACGTTTTTGTTTTTAACTATTTCCTCCCACTTTAAAAATAGTCTCTCTCCTTAGCTGCAGTCCCAAATTTCCAGCTACCAGGTTGGATGCCCAGCCAGCCCTGGCAACTCGACACATCTACAACGGGCCTCACGCTTTGGCCTCACTCCAGATCATTTTCCTGACTTCGCTGTTTCAGTTAAGGACACCACCATCCTAACCATCAGGCTCAAGACGCCAAATCTCTTTGGCCTCCTCCCTCTCTCCTTCATCTGCCGTATTCTTTTGCAGTTCTTCTCAAAACTTTCCCTAATTTCAGTTACTTTACTCTGTTAAAGCCTTGCTACCACTCGCCTGTGTTACGTATTCTGCCATGTCAGCCGGGATTCTTTCTGTGACAACGTCAGAAATACCAGATTTAATAAAGAAGGTGATTTGTTGACTAGTATAACTGAACATAGGCTTCAGGCAAGGCTGCATCCAAAGCCTCGTCATTACCAGATATTCCCTCTCTCTATCCCTGATCTAATTCTTTGAGTTGACTTCACTCTCAGCCATGCTTTCCCCATACAATGGCAAACATGGCTTTGGGCTTACGTCCTACCAATTGGCCTCTGCATTCGTAAGAAGGTGTCTCACCCAGGGTTCCAGCAACCATTCTATAGATGACCATTGTGGTTTGAGAATAATTTGATGTGTGTGCTCTCATTAGTCAGATCTAATCCACTAACCCCAGCTCCAGATCAGCCCCACCCAAATCATAATGACTTTCAGTAGGAAGGATGGTTCCCCCAAAGCAAAAATGAGGAGCTTTTGCCCAAAATAGGGAAAGACTGTTAATCCGCAAGAGAGACAGAGGATAGAAAGAAAGATGGATGATGGAGAGATAGATAAAAAAAAAAAAGCTGTCCAGTACGCCTCTTAATTGTATTTAATTCCAATTTCACTCCACTTCGATTAACTCTATTCCCTGTCAGTGAACTCATCTTAAAGACACTGCTGATCATTTCTCTCCCTTGTTCACAAGCCTTCATTGCCTCCCCACTGGAGGCCCTGTGGTGTTCAGGCAATGGCAATTTGCAAGCTCAGTGAGAAATTTCAGAGCCCTCCTTGAATGAGAGGGAGGGACTTAAAAAAAAAAAAAAGAGGTGAAGCTGTAATGTCATAATCACTGGGAGGGAGAGAGTTAGAGTTTAGTTTTGTTTCCTGTAGCCCAGCTGGGCGCCTCGGGCTGGTGTGGCTTGTAAACTAGTCTCTTACATAAGAATCCACACCTCAGTAAAGGGAGCCCTCTTACGCTGTTGGTGGGAACGTAAGCTGGTGCAGCCACTATGGAGAACAGTATGGAGGTTCCTCAGAAAACTAAAAATAGAGTTACCACATGATCCAGCAATCCCACTCCCAGGCGTATATCCAGATAAAACCATAATTCAAAAAGATACACGCACCCCTATGTTCACAGCAGCACTATTCACAATAGCCAAGACATGGAAACAACCTAAATGTCCATTGACAGATGAATGGATAAGGAAGATGTGGTACATATATACTATGGAATACTACTCAGCCATACAAAAGAACGAAATAATGCCATTGGCAGCAACATGGATGCAACTAGAGATTATGATACTAAGTGAAGTAAGTCAGAAAGAGAAAGACAAATGCCATATGATATCACTTATATGTGGAATCTAAAATACGACACAGATGAACCTATCTACAAAACAGAAACAGACCCACAAACATAGAGAACAGACTTGTGGTTGCCAAGGGGGAGGGGGAAGGGAGAGGGATGGACTGAAAGTTTGGTTGGTAGATGCAAACTATTACATTTAGAATGGATAAATAACAAGGTCCTACTCTAGAGCACAGGGAACTATCAAATCTCCTGGGATAAACCATAAAAGAATATTTTAAAAAGAATGTATATACATGTACAACTGAGTCACTCTGCCGTACAGCGGAGATTGGCACTACATTGTAAATCAACTATATTTCAATTAAAAAATAAAATCCACACTTGAGGATGGGGTTCACAGCAAAGCCTCCAGAAATGCAGATTTGGGCAGCTCTGGGTTGCCTGTGTAGCTGTCACAATTCTCATCCATCCATTGGAGTCCTTTCCCCTTCTCCTTCCCCAGGAGAGCTACGAGGTTTTCTCTTTCCCATTATGTCATGAGCCCCACTAGAATGCCTTACTATGAGGACAGGAAATATATCAATTTTATTTATGTCTGTATTCCCAGCGCCGAGCAGAGTACCTGGCAAATTGCACCCTTAATAAATTTTCATTGACTGAACAAATGAATGAGAGGGATCAAACATTATTATTTCTTGCACAGCATTTAATCCAGAGCCTTGCATATAGCACGTGCTCGATAGCTGTTTACTGGATTTCATTTATTTCAAAACATATTAAAAAAGGAAAATAAGATTTTCTTGTTTGGGGCTAGGGCAAATTTGGGGAAGTAGCTGGATTTGCATTATCTATGCGCCAGCATCTCCAAAACGGATAGCTTTTAATCATGAAACTGCAGAATGTTTCACCCACAAACAGCCCGTGCTGTATTTCCTGTGTCATTCCCATTTCAATACAAGTGCTGCAGAAGCAAGTGTCAAGGACATTCGAAAACAAGCGTTATCCTTTCTTAGATGTGCCTCATATCATTCTTAGCCATCCATAAGGAGAAATACCGGCCTCGTCCGCACACCCCTCCCCCGACCCTAGGCAAACTCCACTCCCTCCAGGGTCTCCCCACGTCGATGTCCACCCTGTGCACGGCCAGGTGACCAACAGGGCTCAGCATCCAGACTTTCTCTGCTGCTTGGGAAACCCAGTGAATTTTAATGCCATTGAGCAACTCTGTTCCAGCACTCCTGGTGTGAACTGAGAACAAAGCTCTGGTTGCTAGGCAACCGTTACAAAAGCAGAAGGATTTCCAAAATAAAAAGCCGCCCAGCATACACTTGATGCGAGTGCATTTGCACTCTTAATTTGCAACTGGTTGGAGTGCACCCTTACCTTGGTGAGATGGTCTACTTCCCGGTTACTCTATATGATAGCTCTTCAAATTTTTAACTAAGCTCAGAGTATTTTTTATTCTTTCCAGAGTCCCAATGACGAAACAAAGAGTTATGTTTCTATGCTGGGATTGCCAGCAAGTAGTGGGTGCTCAATGAACTCTTGTTGAATGAATGAATGAATGAATATGTGAGCACAAGGGCCTGCTTCTGCATCTTGAGGGAATCGTGACATTGGTAGATGGATACAAGCATAGTTAAACATCTGTGTGATGGTTTTAAAATAGGTCCACAAATTCTTTGGTACCTCTCCCTTCAAGAGATGGAGTGTGAGGAGAGGTGGGCGTAGGGACTAACTTCTAACAAATGCAGTATGGCAGAATTCGCAGTGTGCGAGTAGATCGTATAAGGCATCGAAACTTTCTCCCTTCTCTCTCTCTCTCCCTCTCTCTGTCTCTCTGTCTTTCTCTCTCATCATTCACTCTGGGGGAAGCTACCTGCAGTATTGTGAGGGCACTCAAGCCATCCATGGATTGGCCCACGTGGTAAGGAACCGAGCCTCCTGCCAACAGCCATGTGAGAGAACCATCTTCAAAACAGATTCTCCAGCCTCAGGTAAGCCTTCTGATGAGCATGGCCTCAGCCAACGTCAACTCCAATCACACGGAAGACCCCAAACCCGAACCATCCAGCTAGAGCCGCTCCCAAACTCCTGACCCATGGGAACAGGGAAACATACATTAAATGTTTGCTATTTTAAGCCACTACGTTTTGGAGTGATTTGTTACACAGCAATAGATAATATAATCTTTCCTCTTTTCTGAGATGACAGCTTATAACATATAGATTCCCTGAAGGTGTCTTCTTCACTCTGTGTCCTCAACACCTAGCATCTTGTGTGCACTCAGTAAACCATAGGTAACAGCTCATTTAATGACAAGCTTGTCCCTAATCTTTTATGAAAACCTATACATACAGGTTCACACACAAAAACAGAGCATAATTCACCAATAAAAAAAAGGGGACGTTAAACAAAGAAGCATTAGCAGAATTATCAAAAAAAGAACTATTAGAAATTATTGAAAAAGTAGTTAGAATTTTTATAATCCTTCCCCCTGCTTGGAGTGAGAGGGAGCTACATGTAGAAGGAATATAAGGCGTTGATGTATCCAAGGTAAGAGCAATGAACAAAGGGCACAGCCTGAGAAGTCCATTCTTCTCACGAGAAGGAAAGGGAACAGAGGGACTGAGGTCTCAGATCCCACTTGGGGGTTTTCTTGAAGTTCCCCTGAAGCAAAGTCATCAGAGGCATTCAAGCTTACAAAGGCCAGCTGGATGGCTCTTAAAGATTGTTGAAAGTGAATGGGAATAAACTGTTCCTGTAACCTAAAATAAATGCCAGAATTTGCTTCTTGGGGAAAAAATTAAAAAGCCAGCTGGAGGAGATAACCCTTCGGTACCTTGCTGACTTGAGCTGCCGTGATTGGAAGACCAACTCCTGCCTCTGCTCCCTGCACACCTGGCAGGCAGGTGGGGCGCACACTCTGAGGCCCTCTGCTGGCGGGAACAAAACCGAAGAGGAGGACGGGACACCAGCATCTCCCACGTTCAGGTCCACACACTTCCCATCACCATCACTGGGATGAGACTCTCAGTTTGAGGACCGGCTACACACCTCCGTAGAGATAAGAGAGGGTGAACAATGGCAGCAAATCACTGTGTTGCTTCCTCAGTGACAATGAGGACGATGCAGATTAAAAGCTAGACTTGCCCTCCAAGCCATCTCAGATCATTGCGGGCTAACTGTACTGAAATGCAAAGACCCCCCCCACCCCCGAGGCTGGCTTTTCTTTTTAACAGCTGATGTGTATCTACTACCTGTGTGAAATGTGCAAGAACTGTAGTATCTAGCCTCTGATTCCCAGTCACTCATGGTCCCACTCCAGAGGGAGGGGACATTTTAAAATATGCTCAATTATCCAAGAATAACTAAAATTTTTAAATAGCAACTTAAACGTCCCAAAAGAGAGAATCACATTTTTCTCTTCTTCCCACCCACTGCTTTTGAGTCTCCGTAAGGCCATGATACCAAGGATACAGCCTCTAAAACTCCAGGTTACTATTGCCATTATTTCATTCATTCAAGGAAATCTTATTGAGTATCAGCTATGTGCTAGATGCCATGGTAGGATCCTATATACCTTATTTAATTTGATCCAACAGCAATTCGGTAAGATGAGAAAAATGAAGCGTAGAGAATTTGAATTATCTACCAGAGGTCACAAAGCAGGTGATGCATTCAACTCCAAACCCAGATTCTTACATGTGTCCCCACCAACCAGTCACAACAGTCCTCTAAGTATTTGAAGACAATCTTTGTTTCTACCAAGACAGTGAATCCCAAATCTTTCACCACCCCTGCTTTCCTATGTGTTGATCAAGGTTCCAAGATTTTGAAAGAGTTTAATTGCCTGGCTGAATTTACCTAGAAATAATGTTTCCCTGCTTCTTGAAAGACATTTAGACCTGTCAACCCGGGCTTTTGCTCAGCATGAAATAATCAGATTTATCACAGAATCCATAGTAATCCCGGCGTAAGCAGTTGACATTTTACCAAGTCACAGCGTCTCTGAAACACTGAAAATAGCTCTAAGTTCCCCCAGAATTCAGGTCTTACCTCCTAGAGATTTTTTTTTTTTTTTACAGGCTCCGGACGCGCAGGCTCAGCGACCACGGCTCACGGGCCCAGCCGCTCCGCGGCATGTGGGATCTTCCCGGACCGGGGCACGAACCCGCGTCCCCTGCATCGGCAGGCGGACTCTCAACCACTGCGCCACCAGGGAAGCCCCCTCCTAGAGATTTTTTAAGGAAGACACTTAATACAATCAATGTCATGTTTAAGAGGGAGATTCTATTCTGAGGATATAAAAAGAAACCAGTGTTAACGCCCTCTGCCATTGTCCCATTTCTCCCAGCTCATTCCCTGTAAACCCAGCAGGGAGGAAGGGAGACGTGGGGGAGGGCAGGCAGGACAGCAGAGATGGGATTGAGGAGACGTCTTTATTTCAGTAGGTCCCAAAGCAAATAAAGGAAGGGAAGTCTGGCATCCCCGGCAAGCTTCCAGCTGCTTGACAATGCTGCCACCCTCTGGCATGAATTGGAAGTGCGTGAGATAATATTGTCAGTCACCGTCTTTCATCAGATGAACCACAAAGATGTCATCTTATATACCAATAAAGTTTCAAAAAACAAAATTACGCTCCAAGGTCTTCCTGGGATCTATTTAAACTATAATTCGGTATATTCCCTTTTTAAGCTCCTACCATCTAGTGCCTGGACAATTAGAGAAACTTCTTCAGTGTTCTCCCTACCCTTCTGACCCATTCCCCCACCAGCAGCCAGTCTCCACTGACTTTAAACTGGGAGAAAAATTTTGCTTGGGACAAATTTGTTCCTCTGGCACATGAGGGATCCGCAACTGGCAGCCTGCAAGCCTAGGTTCAGCAGCTCAGATTTTGTGTGTGCATGTCCAGAGCAGTGTTTGAAACAGCTTTATGGGGGGGCACCCCCTATCTCCTCGGTCCCCTGCCAACCTCTCCCACATGCCCGGTACAGACATGCACAACCCTTCACGGGTTTATTTAACCACGTGGCCCCTGAAGTCAGGAAAGCTCACTTCCCTGAAGACAGGAAATTCACGTCCACCTGGACCCCCAAAATGTGACCTTATTTGGGAAACAGAATCATTGCGGATGTAAGGAGTTAAGCTAAGAAGAGGCCATCCTGGATAAGAGTAGACCCTAAATCCAATATGACTGGTATCCTTATAAGAAGAGACACAAAGACACACAAGGAAGAAGGCCGTGTGAAGATGGAGTCAGAGACCAGCGTGATGCGGCCACAAGCTGAGGAATTTCAAAGATTGTCAGCGACCACCGGAAGCTAGAAGAGGTGAGGAAGGATTCTCCCCTACAGCATTCGGAGGGGACACATCCCTACGGACTCCTTGGAATGTATTTGGGGAGTAAGAGAGATGGCCAACAGAATATAAAAAGTTTGACTTTAACAGAAGGAAGTTCCCAAAGATTTGTCAGAGCTGAAGCAAGAATGAGAGTTTAGCTAAAAGTGAAGACGATAATCACAGAACAGGAGCACCTTAGAAATAACTAGAAATCATCGAGTTGAAAAAAACTCATTTCACAAAAAGGAAGGAAAAATCACAAAATAATTCACCTGTATCCCTCATCTCTCCTGTATTTTCAACCTCTCCCTCTTCACTGATAGTTCCCATCAGTGTTTAATCTCGCTCAAATGAAGAAAAAGTTCCCACCCAACGCTTCAACCCCCTCGAGTTACTTACTGCCTTATAATCTTTTCTCCACCAACAGGAAGGGAACTTTAGAAACATCTACACCTGCCACTATTTCTCAGTCCACGGCGACGAGATTTCAGGGCCATCACTCCACACAAACAGATCTTGCTAACCTCCCCAAATGACATCCATGTAGCTAAATCTGATGTGTGTGTTTAATTCACTTTTTTACATTTCTCAGCAGCATTCAAATCTTTCGGCCACTTTCTCCTTCTTGAAAAACACTCCTTCCACAACATGGGTAATTCCTCCCTGGTGTTTCCTCCTAGCTTTAGCCATCTGCATTCGTTCTCTGTTGTTGTTTAACAAATTACCACCAGTTTAGCAGCTGGTGGTAATTTGTTAACAATTTGTTAGCAACATTTATTTATTACCTCACAGTCCTTAGATCAGGATTCCAGACAAGCTTGCCTGGGCTCTTTGCTGAGGGTCTCACAAGGTCAATGGCAAGGTCCTGGAGGCTCTGGGAAGAATTTGCTTCCAAGCTCATTCAGGCAGAATCCAGTTCCTTGAGGCTGTAGGACTGAGGTCCCCATTTCCTTGCCGACTGTCTGCTGGGGCCTCATTCTCCACTCCTTATGGTTGCCCATATTCCTTCTCACGTTGCCCCTCCATCTTCAAGATTAGTAACAGCTTGTGGAATCCATCTCATGCTTGGAATTCCTTTGAATTGTTCTGCCATCAGCTGAAGGAAATTCTCCGCTTTTAAGGATGTATTTGATTAGGTTAGACCCGTCAGGATAGCATTGTGCTTTAAGACCAGCCGTGCCATATAACATAACATAATCCCATGAGTGAAGTCACAGTCACAGGATCCGAGGACCAAGGCGTGGAATCTCGGGGACCGCTGCGAAAAATGCTGCCCACCATACCACCTCATTTTTAGTTTCCTTTCCTGGTTCAACCTTCTCCAACCACCCTTAAATGTTGGGGAACCTCAGAAATGGTCTCAGGTACACTTCTTCCATATACTGCCTCTAGATCTAGATCCACCTCATCTATCCTCATGCCTTCAATTACCATTTACAGAGCAATCTCTCCCAAATGCACATCATCAACCCAACTTCTCAACTCCAAGACCATTACTTCAAGCTACCTATTTGACACTTTCACTGGGAGATCTCACAGCCTTTTCCAATTCAATATGCCCCAAAACTAATAAAAGATCCTCCTCTCCCAAGCCTGACTGTCAGCCACTGCTTCTCAAAGCATAGCACTACCAGAACCCAGGAGCACAAGCCAGAAACTTACACCCAGCTGGGTCAGACCCCTTACCCAGTCTTGTTCTACACCACTCTAAATATTCATCCCATCATCAAATTGTTAAAGATTTGATTAGATATTTATCCAAAGGACATAATATGAACGACAAATAAGAATTTGAAAAGATGCTCCACATCATAAGCCATCAGCAAAATGCAAATCAAAATGACAATGAAATACCAATTCATACCCACCAGGATGGCTATAATCAAAAAAACAAAACAGCTACAACAAGTCCTCGACAAATGTTTGTTTCATGGAAGTAGGACTCGGTTTTCTGAGTCATCTCAGTTTTCATGGTCATCTCCAAGTTAGGAAATCAGTCTTATGGTTTTCCACCCAGGAAACCCCAGGTTCTCTCTTCATAAACACTCACCTTGCCAAAGGGGTTCCTATATTCTTCTTGGACAGAGAGTCACAAGTGATACAAGTAATCATATCTTTCCCCATCCTCAGTTTACTTTTGAGATATTTGGAGGGTCCTGCCCTCCTACCACCACCTCCCTCTCATTTAACCTCTTCCTGCCCCCATCCTGGTCCATCCCTCCACCTCCTAGGACCCCTCCCATTCCACAGAAAATAGGGCCAGGCCCCAGGGCAGCGGTGGCAAAGGCAGGGGCCATCTGCCCTGCTCTCCAGACGTACGTGTGCCATTAGGACCCCATCCCCCATCCCAGCAAACACACACCTCTTCGGAGGATGGGACCTCTCATGGTGCCTAGAAGCAAAATTACATTCCCCACCCAAGAGTTAGTCAGAGGTGCTGAGGGCAACAGGAGAAGGTAGTATTATTAAAAGTCATGAGGGATGATGAAGTGCTTTTAATTAAGGGAGGAGAAAAACGGGTCCTCATTTTCAACAACATCGTGTTTTTGCAAGTGTTGGAAAGTATGAACAGAATGAACTTAGTTGAAAGGTTAACCTCACAGAAATGCCTGCAAGTCACGTATTGACCACTAGGGGGCGAGTGTGGCTTGCTTGCTATTAACAAAATTTAAGCCGAAGGGAGAAGAGAAGGAACATTACTATGCTGTCCAGTGCAGTAAACTCTGGACCTACATGAACTAATTTCATCCTCATAACAAACCAAAAAGGGAAATAACGTGCATAACAGATCAGCCATGTGCCAGAGCACTTGCTGTGTAACTGGTAGAAATGTGAATCCCTCATTGGGTTTCAGCTCTTGGGGAAATATAATTAGAATCTCCCAATCCAGAAAATCTGTCCACGAAGGGAATAGAGAAAGAAAACAATGTTATCATTGAAGAAGCATTAAAACAGAACGTGGTGCATGTCATAAGCAATCCACTAAAAGACTGCAAAAACAGAAAGAAATCTCATCCTTTCATATACAGCCCCGCAGACACAACCAATTACATAGACTTATTTTCAAGATAAATAATAACTAGTCCTCCGGTAAGAAGCCTTGACAGAACCGTCTATCACGTGTAGTTTATCCTGACTTTACCTGGTAATCGAAGTGACCACCTGTTAGCCAATCGGTTTTATCCAGAAGAAAAACGAACTTTGAACTTTTACAAGAGGAAGTCGATTTGTGCCCTGGAGCACATGCCCACTGAATTTAGGTTCTGCCCTTCCACAGAAACCGGGAGGGGCGATACTGGGTGCTTACATTTCACAGGATAGGTCTCAGGTCCTAGAGAAAGACTTTCCTGGGTCCTAAAGTTGAGTTCTCAAAAGGATTTATATACATTTCCAAGAGAGGAGAAAGTGCGTACACTTTTACCCAAGTTTTCTAAAATAAAGGTTCTAAGGAAAAGGAGGGGAAGGAAATCTCTTCCCTGATTTTCAACTGGGAGAAATAAGCCTCATTTCTTTTTGTTTGGTTTGGTTTTTTTTTTTTTTGCGGTACGCGGGCCTCTCACTGATGTGGCCTCTCCCATTGCGGAGCACAGGCTCCGGACGCGCAGGCTCAGCGGCCATGGCTCACGGGCCCAGCCACTCCGCGGCATGTGGGATCTTCCCGGACCGGGGCACGAACCCGTGTCCCCTGCATCAGCAGGCGGACTCCCAACCACTGCGCCACCAGGGAAGCCCTAAGCCTCATATTTTTAATTTCTATTTGTTCTTACACAGCCTTCCCATCTGTATACCGGAAATAAGACCATCTCTCCAGAGTTGATGTGAAGATTAGAGAAAAATGTCTGACAACGTGATGGACACAAGCTTATCCTCATCCTCTCCAGGTCACCTGGATGCTTCCCCATGACCTGACAACACGATCGGATCTCTGGCAGCTTGTCAACCCCTCCCCCAAGTGTCCTCCTCCTCCAGTGATCGCCTCCTCCCACCCACTTGCCCCTCATAGAAACTTCGTTAAGAATCTCCTACACCCTGTGTCCTCACCCCCTCCCTGGCACCCACTGGAGTCTGTCCTCTGGCGAATTTACCCCACGTACATCACCAAGGAACACACACTTGACTATCCTCTCCTTGGAGCTCTCTTCTCCCCAGATAGGACGACACCATGATCTATGGGGTCTCCATTTATGGGACCGTTTCCATTCTGCCTCCTTCATGGGCTCTTGTCCCCTGACAAACACTTAATCTCTGGTGTTAGGCAAGACTCAGGGCTCTGCACATTTCTCATGTGAAACTGGAAATCACCCTGGGTGAGGGTGGGATTGGGAGAAGACAGGTGATGGAGGAGTTTCGAGGAGAGTAAGACGAAGGGCAATAGGAAGACTTAGGAGGCTAAGATTCCATGATCCAGAGCTCAGCCCCGGACCCGGTCTCCTGGAAGAGAAGAGAGCCTGTCATATGCTTGCTTTTCTAGGATTTTGCGTTGGAAATTGAGTCAGGGACCTATTGGTGGAAAGAAAACACAGTGAGAAGAGTCACGTTGATCTGCTCTCTGGAGTTCGTCTGACAAACTCTGCTTGACATCGGGACGTCTGAAGATTGAAAGGGACCCTACTCAATTGGAATCTTTTCTCTACAAGACAAAACAATACACAGTCTGGTAACTTCTAACTGGGGAATCAGGGGATGAATAAGAAGAGAGGATACTATTGCCAGAGACAGAAATGTTCAGGATAGATTTGTCAAATGAATAGAAGTGTTTTTGTTTGAGGTGGTTTTTTTGTCCTAATCTGACCCCCAAAGAGAGTACTACTTCTTCCTAAAGTTCTCATTAATAAAGGAGAATTCCTGATAACAACATGCAAGCATGTAAGGCTCAGGGATGTATCTTTCATACATCTTTATCCAGGTCCAGGCTTAGAGAATCTTTTTTTGTTCTTGTTACTCTCTGTTGTCCATTGATCCCTTGCAGGGCCCACACGAGACAGAATTGAAAGTCACATCAGGGATTTTACTTGATCTGTTGAAAATTCTGTCTTTATTCAACACTCAGTGAATGTTCGAAAACTGAATTCTGTATAACTGGGAAATCTAATTCCTCTTTGCCCAGAAGAGAGCAATTCCAATGAATTACTCTCATTCAATGTGGTCTGTAAAATGCACTTCACATTTTTGTCTACCCAGCTATTCACTATTTATTCATGTCTGCATCCTTACTACGCTGGTTTCGATTAATACCTACACACAGATAACTCAAACACTTGGATCTCCAGGGCATTTCTTAGCTCTGAGCTCCAATCTATACGACTGCCTGGAGTTCATTTCTTTTTTGTGTTTTTTATAAATCTTTTTAATTTTTTTCAGATTTATTGAGATATAAATGACAAATAAAAGTTGTATATATTTAAGGTTTACAACTTGACATTTTGATATACGTAAATACATTGTGAAATGATCACCGTAATCCAGCTAATAAACATATCCATCACCTCACACACTACCTTTTGTGTGTGTGTGGTCAGAACACTTAAGATACGTCCTCAGCATATTTCAAGTATACGATACAATATTGTTAACTATAGTCACTATTCTGTACATTAGATCTCCAGGATTTTTTCATCTAGTACAACTGAAGCTTTGAACCCTTTGACCAATGTCATTCCATTTCCCCCCAGGCCCTGGACACCATCATACCCTCTGCTTCTTCTATGAGTTTAGCTATTTGAGATTCACATACATATAAGATCTTGCAGGGCTTCCCTGGTGGCGCAGTGGTTGAGAGTCCGCCTGCCGATGCAGGGGACACAGGTTTGTGCCCCGGTCCGGGAAGATCCCACATGCCGCGGAGCGGCTGGGCCCGTGAGCCATGGCCGCTGGGCCTGCGCGTCCGGAGCCTGTGCTCCGCAACGGGGGAGGCCACAACAGTGAGAGGCCCGCGTACCGCAAAAAATAAAAAAAAAATAAGATCTTGCAGTATTTGTCTTTCTGTGTCTGACTTACAACCTAAATTCACCTCCTATAACGTGCGTCCCTTCGGGAAGAATATCAGGGATCTGTACGAGGTTGCCCACTCTCTTCCCTGCCTCCCAACGGAACTTTGCACTCCCCTTCCATCCTCTCCTAGCAACATGCCCTCCCTGTTTGAGCCTATTAGCAAGAATTTGGTCAAAGAGATTGGAGACAAAGACCTGAGGCCTGTCAAATACCTGTTGAGCACCAATAAATTCCGTCAGCTGGAGCTATTATGGAAGAAGAAGGGGACGCACGCACAGTTCTGGGGACAACCTGCTGTTCCAGTAGAATACACCCTCATGGATATCCTGGAGCCAAGTTCTTCAGTCCCAGGTAGTGTCAACCAGGGACGAAGGAGGCAAGGAGTGAAAAACAAGCATGCTCAGATAGATTCTTGGTGCAACACCCAAGAAGCCCTAAGACGCCCGCACGGGTAGATATCAAACCAGCCTTGCCTAAAGGCACAGGGCAAGGAGCTACGATTATTTGAGAATCTACTAACTATCTGGACCCAGGCACTTTTTTAGCATATTGAATACTTACAGCAGCCTCTGAAGTTAGGAATAACATCGCCATTTGCATAAGAATAAATTGAAACTTACAAAATAATTTGTTCAAAGTTAACACACCTGGGAACTGGTAGAACTGGAATCCAAATCAGGTCTGTCTGGCTCCAAATCCCAAACATTTTCTGCTCAGTGAGCTGCATCCTGGGGCTGATGCTGTGCCTGGAAAGAGGATGCTGTGTCTCTCCTGGACCACTGTTCAAGTGACGCCATCATTTCTTAGGGCTAGGACGTTATCCCTTGATGAGGTGCTTAGTTAACATGCAGGTTCCAGGTTTCTCTTTAGAGAATCTGATTCAGAAGAAACAGAGTGAGGTCAGGGATTCTGAGTTTTTAAACAATCATCCCAGGTGATTCTGATGCAAGGGGTCCCCAGGTCACACTGAGGAAAGCTGCCTCACCTGATCCGGAGGAAGAAGCTGGGGATGGGCTCGGGGGGGGGACTACAGGTGCAGGGATGTGAAAGGATCCAGCAGGAATAACCTGGGCTCTCCTGACCTGGCTTCTTCCCCATCCAGACATTCTTTTCATCTCAGATGATGATAAGTGGAAAACCTTTCCAGAGGTGAGTTCCTGAGCTGGGCAGTTTCTCTGCCTACCCCTGAACTCTGACCCCCTCTGGATGCTAATAAGAGCCACGCAAGGGGCTCAGCCAGCAGACCCAGAGGGAAGCTAACCTCCTCCACAGCCCGCCAACTGCTTCTGTCTTTTACAAGCCATAGACTCTTGGGGCCACAGAGGAAGGCACCTTTCTCGTGTGTGTGTGTGTGTGTGTGTTTGTGTGTGCGTGTGTGCACGTGTGTGCGTCTTGGGGGAGCGGAGGTTAACTCTTGGTGAGTGAGTCCTTCTGTTTATCTTTCCAGAAGAGCGTCAGCTGCAATCGGCGATGGGCGAGTGGGTGATTTTACAGCCAGGAAAGTGGGATCTGATCCCTCCCTGAGGGCTCTTGTCACAACCAGAATGCCACGTGATTGCCTCTGCTGTCCTTACCCAAGTCGCTGGGTCTGGCCCCCTGGGAGGGAAGGGGTAGATAGAAAGGGGACGGGGGTCAGGGAAGTAGGGGGCAGAGGGTCAGAGAAACCGAGTGCCTTCAGAGACTAACTCTTGGGTAAGGATTTAATTTCTCTTCTAGGCACCATCCTCCCAATGGGTGAGTGTGTGTTTCCTGGGATGGGGGATGGGTCCTAATGGCACACATACGTCTGGAGAGCAGGGCAAATGGCCTCTGCCTTTGCCACCGCTGCCCCGGGGCCTGGCCCTAGTTTCTGTGGAATGGGAGGGGTTCCACACGACCAAGGAGGGGGAGGGACAGACGGGGATGGGGGCAGGAAGAGGTTAAGCAAAAGAGAGAAGGTGTTAAGAGGGCAGGACTCTCCAAAATGTCTCAAAAGTAAAGTTGGTGGATGAGAAAGGGAGATGATCACTTGTGACTCTCTTTCCAGGAAGAATACGGGAACCCACTGGCCAAGGTCAGTGTTTATTAAGAGGGAAGCTGGGACTTCCTGGGTGGGAAACTGCAAAGCCAACTACCCAAAAGGTGGCTTGCATGCAACTTACAAAACTGAGCTCTACTTCCAAATCGACGCTTTGTTCAGCCCCATTCGTTCATTCACTCATTCATGCATGCACGCAACAAACACTTGTTGAGGACTTGTTGGGCAACAGGCACTATTCTGAGCAGCGGGGATACGGCCGTGGACCAAACAGAAATGTCTGCCTCACTGGACCTCTCCCTCTCGGCAGATCAGCTGGAGGCCACCTGAAGTCTCCTAGGAGGAGCAGAGAACCCCCAACTCCATTCCTTGCTTAATTTTGTGTGGTCATAGACGATACAGGCAGAATTACACGATAAGGAGGGTAGTTCATGTGTGCCAGGTACTCCCCCAAGCATTTTACATACATGAACTCATTTAATCCTCATAACCTTCCCACTAAACAGATGTGGAAACTGAGCCCAGAGCACCTAAGATTCTCATCTCTAGAGCCCAACGTTAGAATCCACGTTATTCTAGATGTGTCCCAGAAAAGAGCACTTGGTCATTTTCTTCCACTTCCCACGACCTCTTTCCAGAATCTCCTTCTCTCCTCCCTGCCTTCTACCCCACCCCGGGTCCCTTCACAGCACTAGGATTGCCCATCATTTTAGCCTATTATGATAGCTCCATCCCCACAGCTCAAACATGCCATCTGCAGAGATGCTTTTGGTTGGTAGATAAACGACATGGAGGTGCCTGGCTTATCACACCACGGATGTTCTAATCAGAGAACTGTCCCCACTTTCTGGTTGATGTTGATGCCTGAGGACAGATTTTCAAGCACCTACAAAAGGAGGTTTCCAGGGAAATGGAGGCAATGGCCCAGCTCCCAAAGGACACTCAGGATGCTGTTCTCCATAATATCCTGGCCAGGCTCAAGGACCGAGAGGCTCTGCAGGACCTCATGGACGTGGCGGGGGGGTCCCACTCTACCTAAGGCTGATCAAAGTTGTGAAGGGGCAGGTTTAGGAGATAGACTGCCAAGATACATGGGGAAGGAGGGCTGCAGAAGGGGGTCCCAAACGCTGGTCCAGGCACAATGACCAGGTCCAGGGCATGCAGCCCACATGCTGAAGCTGCTTGGAATCTGGGGGGAGGTGAAGACCCCGCCCCCTCCCACCCTGGTTAATCGCTTGTAGACTCAAAAGATGCTGGCAAAACTGCAAAACAACATCACTATTGCTATTACTGTTATCGTTGTTGTATTACTAATAATACCGGTCTCCTGTAGTTGGATCGGGGCCCCTCACATCATCTGGACAGCTTTGGCGGCACCTTCCTAAGTGAGATGCAAGAGGACTCAAGAAATCTACGGCTCAAGTTAAGACTGCACATCATTTCCCTCCCTAAAGCCATATTGGGTAAGAGTGATTTGAGGGAAATATGGGAACGTCACAAATTTGGCCTCCAGACCCGAAAAGGATGGGGTTAGATGCCACCCACCTCTCTAAAACCCGTCTAATACCATGGTCTTCATCTCACATCACGCCCCTCTCCAAGGTCAGGAGGCGTCAGTGAGATAAATTCAACGTATGATACAGAGCCAGCCCGGGATCTAGAAAGACCAGCCCAAGTTCACCCAACCTATCATTGGGTGTGGATGATTCCAGTCTCCAGCCTAGAGTCCCACCCGCTGGACCATGTTATGTAGCATCCTGGAGACCATCCCAAGAGCAGAAGGAGGGAACTCACCTTTCAAGTCGAGCGGGTTTTATTCCTCTGCCCTCGGGAGGTCTCCTAGTTCACAGTAGGGAAGAAAAATCTGACTACTCATCACTCTCTCTCCCCAAATGTCCCCTCGTTCCCAGGGCTGAGTGACACCCAACATGAGCTACTGGCCTGGTCCATGGAGAAGAGGATCCTGCTCCAGCAGCGGGCGCTGGGAAGAAATCAATCCCCAGGGGCCAGCCTCCAGGGATGGGGGTGAGGGAGCCAGGGCTAAGAATGATTCTGAGGAAAGAGAGGTGACGTAAGATTCTGCTGAGAGGGGAGAAAGGATCCCGTGTGGCCACCGGGAATCCTCTGGCTGCCTCTCCCTCTGGGGAGCAAGCCCGGTGGGTGTGAGTCTACCTCAGGGGGGTCTCCGTCTCCATGGCAACACCAGCAGAGGGCGCCCACAGTTCTAAAAGAGGAATACAAGTTTGGGGGGGCTCAGGGAATCTGAAACACCTCTGCTTTCCTCACAGTTACCATCTGCAAATTGTTCCTTCTCTCTCCACATACATGTATGAGTACATGTGTGTGCACACGAGTACATGTGTGTGCACACATTGCACACATGTACACATACACATGTAATTCCAGATACCACTATTCTGCAAGGTCAATGTTAGTATCACCATTCAGCAGCTGAAGAACCAAAGCGCAACAATTTCCAATGACATATCCAAGATCACACCGATCAAAGGACAGGACAGGACGAGACTCCTGGTCCCCTTGACTCCATGACTTTGCCTCTTCCATGACCCGGTGAGGCCCCTGGCTCTCGGGACAGAAGGTTTTGTCTCCTGATCTCAAAGGCTGACCTGCAACACCTGACCTCATTTCTTCCAGGTGAAGAGCATCCTGGAGCCCAACTTCAAGTACCCTTGGAACATAACTTTCACCCTGGACCCCAAGCTCCTCACCCTGCTTCAGGTAGAGGGGTTGGCCGTCACCTTCAGCCTGCTGGAGGAGTGCAGCCTGAGGGTGGCTCCCGACAGCCCCAAGGCGACCTGAGACCTGGAGGCCAAGAAGCCCTTGTTCGCCCTGTACGGGTCCCTCTCAGTGCCGCAGCAGCTGGCCGAGGCCTGAGCCCTCCCCGGGGCGCTCAGTCCAGAGAGGCCTGGCCACATCCCCGTCTGTGCTGTGAGCATCCTTGGTGCTCAGGGAGCCTGGGGCCATGCTTCTCTGCCTCTCCAGTGTGGGTGCACAGGGACCAACAAAGACTCGAGGGAACATTCTGGGGTGACAGAGATACTCTATCTTGTAAAAGGTTTATGAATTTGTCAAAACTCAACAGATAGCATCTAAAGATGTGAGCACTTTACTGCGTGTTCATTTTACTTCAAAGCAATGTACACAAGTATTGAACTCTCGTTAATATGCACTCTGAATTGTATTGGGTAAAGTGTACTGATGTCTGTAACTTACTTTGAAATGTATCAGAAAATAAGGTGAATTGATGGATGGATAAGTATGTGATCAAGGAAATGTGGTGAAATACTTAAAACAGGAATTCTTTTTTATTCTTGAAATGTTTTTGTATGTCTGGAATTGTTTCAAAATAAAAATTACCCCCCCACACACACAATTATATCTGTGTGGCCATCAGTCATCCTGTGAGTATTCCTGACTGTGCCTTCTGAGCTGTGGATTAGGTTCTTTGTCATTTAAGGAAGATTCACTCAACATCATTAAACACGTTATACATTCTGTTTGTTGAATTCTCTGTTTCAGTCACCAAATGTCCTTTGGGTCCTCTAAATACACTGTATCTTGTCTAATTGCTCTAATCTCCTCTTTTTCCCTTTGCATTCTCTGAGATCAGAGCAGGTCTTTCCTTGATGTCTGTGATTTCAACCCTCAACTGCAATTATCGTTCTATTGCTTTTCTAATTTATTAGTTCAGAAATTGTCATTCTGATATTCAATTTGTTTCCTCAGCTTTGCAATCTCCCTTTTCACTTAATTCTGTTGTTTCATCTTCTCATCTTTGAGGTCTTGCTTTATTGAGATGATTTTGCTTTGATACAAAATAATTAAGATACTGTGTGCTTTTCTTTTTTTTAATTATTTTGTTTATTTTTGGCTGCATTGGGTCTTCACTGCTGTGCGCAGGCTTTCTCTAGTTGCAGCGAGGGGGGCTACTCTTAGTTGGGGTGCACAGGCCTCTCACTGCCGTGGCTTCTCTTGTTGCGGAACAGGGGCTCTAGGTGTGCGAGCTTCAGTAGTTGTTGCTCGCGGGCTCTAGGGCGCAGGCTCGGTAGTTATGGCACACGGATTTAGTTGCTCCACAGCACGTGGGATCTTCCCGGACCAGGGCTCGAACCCGCGTCCCCTGCATTGGCAGGCGGATCCCTAACCACTGCGCCACCAGGGAAGTCCTGGTGCGCTTTTCATTAACCTAACTTTTCTACCTGAATGGATTCTTCCACTTTCTTTTTTCCCTATAGTGTTTGCACAGATGCCGTGTCACCCTTTTTTTATTCATCTTACTCGTCCCCAGCCTGAGTGGCTCTGTCCAAACCCTCTATCTGCACAAAGACGGCAGGGTAGTAAGTGTTTCTTTCTTCCCCACCACCAGAACTGAGACCTGTTTCTATTGTTTGGAGCCTGTTCCTACTGGCTACGGTCATGCATGAAAAAGGAGGGACTCCCCTGGGCTCTGAGGAGTCCTGGATGGCTGGCCTGGGCTCTGTCCTGTCGTGCATGGATTGGCTAAACGCCCCGGGCTTGGGTTCCCTCACTTCAGCAGAGGCATTTGCCTCTCTCTCCGCACAGAGCACCTCTCTGCGTCTTCAGAGAGGTCAGTGTGTGTTGGGGGAAGGGTTCAGGGGGTCTTAGCTTCCTTGAGAGCGTTCACCTGGCTTCCCTGGGGGAGAAGAGGTGAGTCAGCACCTGGGCAAGACACTTCGTCACGGAGACCCGGCTACAGGCGTGGCTATCACTTTTCATTAACACAGTTCTGCTTCCCCTAAACACTTGCTTGTGGCCAGTGTCGCCCCTCTTCCCGGAAGCCATGCCCAGACTTGCCCTCCTCCAATCCATTTTCTCCCCTCCCCACAACGGCTCAGCCAAGCAGACGAGGGGGAAAAGATTTATTTTTAAAAACTCTCAGGACTTCCCTGGTGTTCCAGTGGTTAAGAATCTGCCTTCCAATGCAGGGGACGCGGGTTCGATCCCTGGTCGGGGAACTAAGGTCCCACATGCTGCGGAGCAACTAAGCCCGTGCGCCACAACTAGAGAGCCCGCACGCCTCAACTACAGGGCCCACGCGCTCTGGAGCCCGCACACCACAACTAGAGAGAATCCCATGTGCCGCAACGAAAGATCCTGTGTGCCGCAACTAAGACCGGATGCAGCCAAAAATAAATAAATATTAAAAAAAAACACAAAACTCTGGCCTTGGGTTAAGAGCCTGTAAAGTGGTGCATGGCACTCCAGCCTCCTCCTGTTCCCCCAGAAGATCTTGTCTGACTCACGTTTTCTGTTCTCTCCTGTGTTGAAATGTCCTTGGATTTTTTGTTTGTTAACGATCGTGATAATTAACTCTGGGTGCTTAACATTTCCTCTTTTCTCTTTCCATCCAGCAAAAAGACAACAAAAGGATACATTCCAGAAGTCTCTCCTGTCACTAGTAGGGCACAGAAGTGGCCAGAGAGCCCTTTGGTTCACAGAAAGTTCCAGTTCACCCCCCAGGCAGCCTGTCCCCGCTCTCCTCACCTTCTCTCCAAGCTGGGAGTTGTGAGCGTGGTCTTTCCCAATTGACTCCCTTCTCCCAGGGCTTCTGTAGCAGGCAGGAGACTAGAAGATTCTTCCTGGGGGCACAAGAGAAAAACCTACTGGGACTTCCCTGGTGGTCCGGTGGTTAAGACTCCACGCTCCCAACGCAGGGGACCCCGGTTGGATCCCCGGTCAGGGAACTAGATCCCGCGTGCCGCAACTAAAGATGCTGCAACAAAGATCCTACACGTGGCAACGAAGATCCTGCGTGCCGCAACTAAGGCCCAGTGCGACCGAATAAATAAATAAATATGAAAAAATAAAAAAAGAAAAAAGACCTACTGATATTTGTGCCTAACACAAATACATGAAAATGAGCCCATACCAAAATATTTTGAGGACATTTCAGAACATGTGGGACGAAGTGAAAATCCAGGGGGAGAAACAGGTTATTTACAAAAGATCTTATATGAGAATGACTTTAAAATACAACCACACAGCAAACTAGAGGCAATGGAGCAATGTCTTCTGAAATTTTGATGGAAAATTATTTCCAGTCTCTAAGTCTATATCATGTTTGAAGGTAGAATAAGGGCATTTTCAAACAAAGTTTTTTAAAACAATGACTGCCCATGTTCCCTCTTCCAGAAAGATGTAAGAGGATGTGATACACCAAAGTGAAGAGAAACATGAGGAAGACGCTGGCTACTGAGAAAGGAGATTTAGTGTGGAAGAGAGACAGGGGGATTCCCAGGATGACACTCAGTGCCAGGCCAGAGGACAAAAAGCCCTGACCTGAACAGATAGGAAGGCTCCTGGAGAGATTTCTCCAGGAAGATGAAATTGATTTAAAAAAAAAATACCTTGAATCTGAACATAATAGGAAGAGATTTAATCATCTGGCAGAGTTTGGATTTAATTAGATATAAATTCACAGAAAATAGAAAAAAAAAGTAAAGAAAAAAATGATGATGAGAAACTATCAAAATCCTACAGGAAAGGAAAAATAATTAGTTTACTAATAGCTGAGTAGAGTTTACAGAGTCACAATAATATTAAAGAACAAAGAGAATTATAATTCTATTGAGAGGATGAGGGATGGGACTTGTGTGTGGTGTAGAGAAAGAGGGGGCCCTAAATCCTCATCTTCCCTGGTGTAAGCCCATGGATAGTGCCTACAACTCAGCAAGCTTCTTATTTAATTGATGACAGATACAAAAGGCCACATCTTGTATTATCATAATACATTCTGTGGGCCCTGGACACCGTGCCCTAATGAAGGAGTCAGCCCCTCACTTCCCTCCCCCACTGCCCCCTTGTATTCATTTATCTGAAATATCTAGAATAGGCAAATCCATGAAGTCCATCAGTGGTTGGGGTGATAAAAATGTTCTGGGACTGACTGCAGTGGAGGTTCCACAATGCTGTGAATACACTCAAAAGCCACGGAAGTGTACATTTCCAGTGTGTGGATTGCATGGTGTCAACACAGTGCTTTAAGAAAAAGAGAGAACAGAGGCAGCTACCAAGACAAGCAGCAAAAAGACTTCAAAGCGATGCCTCTGGCGAGAAGCCAGGAGGAGATGGGGTTGACCGGGAACGGGAGAGTCTGAGGTTTAAAAAAAAGAACTTGGGCACAATTTGATTCTTTAAACCACGTGAATGTATAACTTTGATTAAAGAAAGAAAAACAGAGCATAAATATTAGCGTACGTCTAAACGCCCTTGTTGAAAGCTGGAGAACCACCTCCATGGGTCAGGGTCAAGGTCAGGGTCAGGGTCAGAGGGAGGCGTGGGAGACCCCGCCTCCGAGGGGCCACGACTGCGGGCGGGGCTGGGACTGGAAACCCCGTGGCCTGGGCAGGGGTCCTAGAGAGTTCCTGCGTGGGGTGCAGCGTGCGGTCCAAGACTGGCACGGCCGCCATGCCACGGCTCGCGGGGACAGCCGGCCCGGAGCCTCAGGTAGGGACTGGGTGGGGCGGCGGGTGGGAGGCCGGACCCGGGTCCTGGGGGCGCGGCAGGGTTCAGCGCGAGGGCGCCCCACAGCGGCCCCGCGGGGGAGGTCAGCCCCGGCCCCCCCCACCCCCACGCCCTTTCCCCCAGCTTCCCTCCCTTCTCGGGACCCCTCTCCTTTGGAGAGCGTCTCTCTGTCTGTCCATGAGGCGTGCCCCGGGCTGTCCCCCCCAGGGTCCTCTACACGGCCCCACCCTGAATTCCTCACCATCTCCTGGAGGGCCCGACGGCGACTCCTCCCCGCGCTCGTGCGACGTGCCTCCGGCGCCCCCTGCAGGCCCGATGCAGGAACGTCTGCCGGCCGCTCCTTTGCCTCCTGCTGCTTCCTGCACCCCGGCCACGTGGGCACCTTCCTCCGTAAAAACATTAAAATTACCATTTAAGACTGTACTGGCCCACTCCCAACCATACGTTAAATTTCTCTTTGGCCTTAAGTGTATTGGTATACAGATGACTATTCTAATGTTAAGTATTATGACATTCTCTTAGAGCTAAAGTTTTTCTTTCTTCTGATTTTAAATAAAACATTTTTGTGGGCCCTGGGCACCATGCCTAATGGAGAAGTCAGCCCCTCACTTCCCTCCACCCAACTTCCCCCCGGCAGGGGAAAAGTCTGTCCCCTCGGGCTGGAGCCCATGGTCACACCCTCTGGATATAAGCTCTTCAAGTCTTCCCTTTCCACTCGGCTGTGATCTCGGCTGCCCAAGCTCTCGTCCTAAAACACACGCACTGGTGTGCAGTGCCGCTGCCCTGCTCACGAGCCCTCTGTGGCTCCCAGTGCCCTCCGAGGTAAAGTGCCCACTGCAAGGTCAAGTGCTATCAAAGACTACAGACAAAACGCTACTGGAGTCCGGGGGAGCGAGGGGTAGTTAGAGGATCGTCCTAGATGCATCTACCCAGAAACCCAATGATGTGGGCTGGGAGAAGAGAGGACTCCCCGTTCCCTTCCTGTTCCACCCTCATCTCTTCTCCCCATCTTTGGACCTGCCTGGGCCCCGCTACCTGGGAAAAGGAGGCGGGGCCAGGCTGCAGAGGGTAACAGCTTATTAACCTGTACCAGCGCTGTTCTAGGTTCGTTACAGACAGCTCGTCGGTCCTGGTCACAATCCCACAGAGGAGGTATTACTATAGATAATAATAATCTATAAATATTTTATGTAAATATGCATCAAGTTCCACTTAACAGATGAGGAAACCAAGGCACAGAGTAAGTAACATTCCCAAGGGAACAGCTGTTCCAAAACTGAGGAGTCCCTGGTCCTCGAGTTTCTTGGGGTCCCGCGCAGGCAGGTGGGGGGGGGTGACTGGAGGGATGTTTCCGGGGGGGTTGACCACCTGTGATTTCCACCTACAGGCTGACTTTAGCACCCAGCTGTGGGCATGGGGAGCAGTCTTCACAGGGCGCCCCACTCCTCACTCTGTTAGAAGCTCAGCCGGCTGGCAGCCTTCACCAAGGCCCCCACATCCACAGCCCTGGATGACACCTGCTCTGCTCTTCTTAGCCCTCAAGGAACATGTCATCCCTGTTCTCGAGGGGCACCAAGGGCTTGGTCAGAGAGCTGGGTAGGAAAGGCGAGCTGGTGCCCGTGGACAGCCTGGCCAGTGCCCTGCGCCTGCGCCCCTTCTGCCTGGTGAGGAAGAAGCACAGACGCCACCTGTGGCCTTGGGATGCCCCCCTCATCCCCACAGACTTCTCCCTCGTGGATGCACTGAAGCCCGGCTCCCCCATCCCAGGTACCTTCAGGTGGGGCTGGCAGGCGGCAGAGTAGGGGGACTGCAGGGCAGCTCCAAAAAAGATCCACGTGGGTGAGAAAGCTGACGCCCTCCTCCTGGGCACACCGAGCCCCCCGGGCCTGCCTGGCCTGGAGCCACACCGCGGGCACCCCGGCTAGCCCGTGCCTTCCGTGTGGGCGAAGGATGAACCGTTTTCTTCCTCCTGTCCTGGCTGTGTGATAGTCATCTTCATAATTTCAATCACCATAATGGCTAACAAGGATGAAGTGCTTGCTGTGTGTCATGTTGGCAATTCCTCAGTTAATCCTGACAACCACCCTTAGAGGAAGACCCTGTCATTCTTCCCTCCCTTTTGTAGATGGGGAAACTGAGGCTCCAGGAGTTAGGTGCCTTCTTGCCCAGGGTCACACCCGGCCAGTAAGTGGCAGAGGCCAAACTGGAGCCGGAGGCTGAGGCTTAGCCACACTCAACCCTGCCTCCCTGGCTTCAGCCTGGACCTCTCTCCCCACAGAGGTGAGCCGCAGCGAACCCATCCACCTCCGGGAGATGGTGGCAGGAGCCGTGACGGGGGGCGTGAGCGTGGGCAACCGGGCTGCAGGGGAGCGTGACGGGGAGCGGCGTGGTGAGCCACAGCTCTGCCCTGGCTGTGCAGACCCTCAGGGTTCCCCCCAACACCTGGGAGACGCTGGTGGAGAAGAGGTGAGAGTTGGGGCACATCAGCCAGGCGGGCTGGACTCTCCTCTCTGTGGGCACAGGTCCCCCGGGCTGGAGGGGAGCGTGGGGGGCAGGAGAGAAGAGCCCAAGCCTCCTGCCAGCTCGAGGCCTCGAGTGAAGCATTCTGAGGCATGGGCTGGGACGGGGGAGTCCACTATTAGCAGCGAGCCCAGGGGCCCAGGGAAGAGAGAGTGGGCAGTGAGAGGGACTCATGTTACGTCAGAGATTTCAACCCCGATGTTTTTAAGGCCAGAAGAGGAAACAGAAATGCGGTAGCTGCCAGGTGTGAGGCGACAGGGCATGGTGGGGACTCCAGCAAAGCAGGGACACATGCCTGCCTGAAGCTGGTAGCTGCGTCTCAGCTGCACCTGGTTATTGCCAGGCAGCAATGTGAGTGCAGTGGCACCGGTTTTTGAGAGAAGCTACAAATGGGTTTTTTTGGTGAAATCTACCAGTTTTAATATTATCTCAAAATTTCTAGATGCCACGTGAGCCAAGTAACGTATGCCTTTTGCCTGACTGAGCGGGCAGAAAGCCCGGTGGTAGCCTCTGGGCTGGACATCTTAAACCCTGTAGAAGACAGATGTCTCAGAGTTCCGTCAGTTTCTCCCCTTTGCGACCACGCCCACCTGACCCTGAACTCTAGGCCGGAAGACAGGCCAGCTGCCCGCTTCGAAAGGCCCCTGAGCGGGGGAGCCCTGGAGAGCAGCCCCACCAGCTCTGCCTCTTCTCCTGCCCACACCCCACACCCCTGGCAGGAAACTGAGGACTCCGAGGCCCTCGTTCCTCAGGGAGCTAAAGAGCCGGAAGGAGAGGGAGGGCCCGTATGTAGTGACAAGGCCGTGGAGGCTGCGCAGGACGCCACGCTTCAGAGCCTCAGCCGAGGAGACGGAGCGGGGCCGCTGTCACTCCTCCGGCCCAGCCCTTTCAAGGTGCAGGGGGTGTCCCGGGGGTGCTGAAAGCCAGCAAGGGGCCCACCCCTCCACCCTAACTCCTGCCAAAGAGCTGCACCCTGGCGGTCGCCCCATCTAAACCAGGAGTGGAGTTCCTGGGCACCTGAGTCGTGGTTCTCAACGCTGCGTTTTAGAATCCCCTGGAGAGGCGTCGTGTTGTTTTTTGACTATTATGTTTTAAATACCAGCACCCAGACACGCACACGCAATCTGTTTTAACTGGTCCGGACTAGGACCCAGTTGCTGGTCTTCTTTTAACTCTCCCAGGTGAGTCTTACCTGCTGCCGGGGAGTAGTATCACAGGGCAGGGGGGTTTGCATCCGCTTTGGAACTGGGCGTGACTGGCTGCGAATCCCAGCTCCACCCCTGGCTGGCTGGGTGGCCTTGGACAAGTCACTTGACCCTCTGAGTTTGACTTCTCTGGTCCATGAAGCTGGGCTGCAGAATCGGGGTGAGGATTAAGCAGCGATGTGAGAAAAGTGCCGGACGTGCTGAGGGCAAGGACAGTCAGTATTCCTTCCACCTGTCTTCGAGACCCGGGCCTGCTCCTCGGCGGCTCTGTTCCTTGGTCATTCAGCATCCATCGACTGCCAGTCCCCACTGTGACGGGGCGGCGGGGGGGAGGCTGGGCCCCATGCCAGCATGCTAGGGCTCCGGGGCTCTCGTCTCCCACACATCGAGTTGCTCTCTCAGCATCAGCTCTGGGCCCCAGCTCTCGCCATCCCCGGGCGTGCAGGTGAGTGCCAGTCGATAGCCCTTTTCCTGTGGGAACAGGGCGATAACAGGGCCACCACTGGCCCACATCAGGAGCCCCGGCTTCCCAGCAACCCCCAACAGCCGCCCCTCTGTGCCTCGGTTTCCACCTGCCCAACGAGGGAGGACGACTTCGAGATCGCTTGGCGGCTGTCCAGCTGCAGGGCCCCAGGATTCCAGCTCAGCCTTTCCCAAAGCGAACACTCCAAACTCTGGACAATGTTTATTGAGGCAAAATAAAACTCACTTCGTTATGGTGGGGCCGTGTGGAGCTTTCACCGCGCCAGTGTGTACTGCTTTGACCCCAGAGTGCCTTGGGGTTTTTGGAAATACCTCATGTGCAACGTATTTGGCAGAATGCTGTTTGTGCTGTGCCTGGGTGTCCCCTGCCTTTGCATCTCCCTCTCCCCGCCAACCTCAGAAGGCCCTGGTCACCAAGAGGGACCCTCGCAGTCCCTCCCCCCGTGTCACCCCATCCCCTGCTCCTGTCTGCCCCCGAGACCCCTTCCTGCAGGCCCTAGCATCCTGTGTGGACAACACATCCTGTTCTCCCTGCCTGTCTCCCAGCTCCAGGGTCAGAGCGCCATGGCCAAAGAGAAGACAGTGGCCATCCCACGGAGCACAGTCTTGGCCTACTGGGAGCTGCAGCTGGTGATGGAGGACGATCGCTGGGGTACGTGGAGCCTGGAGCAGCAGAAACAGCTGGACGCGACTCTCCCTCTGGGAGGGTTGGGAGGGGGGCAGGGGCTGCGCCCAAGTGCGGGGGCGCGAAGAGGGGGAGGGAGGCCGTTTCCCTGTTGGCCTGAGCAAGCAGCCAGCCAGGCAGATGCTGAAAGGATGTGCCTTTCACAGGAGCTGCCGAGGCCAGCTCTCAGGAAGGGCTGACAACCCAGCCTGTGCCCTGCTTGTCCCGGGGGGGCCGGGGATGGGGGGATGTGACTGGAGGAAGGGGCGTGTTATCCAATTAGCAGAGAATCACGTGGACCAGGGTTGGTCCTGCTCATCCGTGGCCCGGGGACTCTTCTCTTCTCCCTGCCTTGTGCTGCCACGCAGCTGTGCTGTACCTGCCTGAAGGAGAGCTCCGGAGAGACAGAGAGGAGGTGAGTGACCCCTGCCAGAGCCCGAGAAGCCAGCCAGATATCACTCCTTCCCCGAAGAATGCCCTGACCCCATCGCTGGGGTCCCTTCCCTCCGCATGCGGTCACCCCGTGTCACTCGGGCAGGGAGGGCCGTGTGCTCTCTCCCCAGTGGGAAGATGAGCTGGAAAGACCAGGACCAGGCTGTGGGGAGGATGCTGAGTGTAGGAGGCGCAGGCTGACTCCAGGCTCCAGCTCCAGTCTTGGTCTCCGCACCCGCACAGCGGGGAGGCTGGGACTTTTCTTACCGGGTGGGGGATCAGTGATGGTGTCTGGACAGCGTTCGGTACCTGGAAGGTGGGCTCTCAAGAGGCGGTTTGTACGGTTAACAAGACAGGAGTGGGAAGGCGGGGGCGCCTGACCACCCTGCCAGACCCACCCACCTGTGCCGTGGTGCTTAGAGCCTGAGAAGCCCTGTCTTAGCCATCCCAGTGGGGCAGCCGGCCGGAGGTGGGGCTCAGCCTGCGGGGGTCTCAGGAGCAGACACACAGCAGGCCCTTGGGCAGAGAAGTGGTCTTTCTTCGAGCTGAAGCGTCAGCCCTGGGCAGGGTGGGTGAGAAGGGGAGAGGCAAGGATAAGCCCTGTGGGTGGCACCTGCTATGCAGTAGGTGCTCAGAAAATGCTCAGAAGGAAGGGGGGTGGGGAGGGAAGGAGGGAGGAAGGGAGAGGTGAGCCCATAAAGATGTGCTCTGCCTAACACACGAGCTTCCCCGGGCCAGGTCTGTGACCCCAGGACCTCCTGGTCAGGTTCCGGACACCAGGGCCTGACGGGCGCAGGGCAGGGAGCCCGGGGAAAGGCTCCAGCAGGTGCCGATGCCGCTCCCCACAGGCACGGCCTTTGGCCGGGCCCCAGGTGCGGAGCCTGACTTCCGGGGCCTGCAGAGGCAGGCTAGGGCCCAGTTGCAGGACCTGGCCACGCTGCCCCCAGAGCTGCGGGACCCACTGCTGGGCGCCCTCCAAGAGCTGCTCCAGGACCCTTGGGCACCGCAGGAGCTCGAGGACACAGTAAGGGGCTCAACGGCCAGACCCGGGCTGGGGGCTGGCATCTAGGACAGAGAGGGATGGGCTAAGGGGATGAGAGGCGGGCACGGGACATGCTATGGGTCTTGGTAGCACACAACCTCAGAAGGCCCTGGGGTGACTGGGTGCTGCCGCGTACCAGCTGTCGTATCAGAATCTCCCTGAGCGTTTGTTCCCTGAAGACCAAGGAGGGACCTTGGTTCCGCATTGTTGGCAATGAACCCAGGCTCGTCCCAGCTTCACCGGCATCACGAAGGGCTGGGGACCCAGAGCATGGGGACAGGAGCTTGGGTGGTAGAGTACGTGGATGGAGGGGACCCACAGCTGCCTCTCCCTGCTCTTCCTCGCCGCTCTCCTGCAGCTGGAACAGGCCCTGGACACTGGGGTGCTGGACAGCTGGGTGGCCCTGCGGACCTCATCCTAAGCACCCTCCAGGACCCCTCAGGCAGCCTGTCACCCTCGAAAGGCAGGGCCATCCTCTGCATTCTTGGAGCACTAGTAGGTAAGAGGACTCCGTGGGCTGGGGTCGGGAAGAAGAGAGAGCCTGGAGGAAGATGCTGTTCGTGGCTGGAGCCTCACGCTGGGGATCAGGCTGGCCGGGTCCTCGTCCCGGTTCAGCCCTGGGCAGCCCTGGGCAGGCCTCACCGTGTCCTGCTTAATAACCACCTTGCAAAGCCACCGGGCCGGAAGACGAGCTAATACACACGAACGCCTTTTGTAAGTGAAGCCCGCCATCCACCGTTAATGGATTGTGTTTTAGGAAGACTGAGGGGGACGGGAGTAGTCTTACTGAAGACCACGCAGCACTTCCAAGGCCGGCACAGTTCCCACCTTCTGGAATCCTCTGGGGAAGGATGGCCCCAGAGATACCTGGTGGGGCTTCTCCCCAGCTCAGGGCTCCTGTATCCCAGCCCTTCCTGCCGGGGCTGCCAGGCCCACGAAGAGAGTCACAGGTGAGAGCCACAGACCCTTGGTGGCCCCC